>NW_027223721.1:0-300000 GCF_029378745.1 Bos indicus
GTCTTGAAGTTTGATTGGTCTCTCGCGTAAACCAAGCTACTCAGTCTCTTTTCTCCACCGAATTTTCCTACTGAGCTATCCTCATACTATTATTCTTGACATCTCTGATTAGCATATAAATAGTCGCCTAGGCCATCTCTCCTTCGAACACCCTGGATCAGCTGGGGCTGGTCCCCGGCAGGTGGCGCCCGAACAGGGACCTCAGGAGGCAATACTCAAAGAGCTGAGCAGACACGAACCACGCAATCAGCAGGCAGTAAGCATGGAGCTCAGCACTGACGAATCATGCTGCTCAACTGGCAATAATCAAGCAGGTGACCAGGCAGGAATCACTCAGCTCAGCTGGCAACTGTCAAGCAGATGTGCCGACAGGAATCACGCAGCTCATCTGGCAATTGTCATGCAGATGAGCCGGCAGGAATCACGCAGCTCATCTGGCAATTGTCATGCAGATGAGCCGGCAGGAATCACGAAGCTGAGCAGGCCCTGATCACGTGACTCTGCAGGCACTGATCATGTGACTGATCAAGTCCAGATCACGTGACTGAGCATGCACTGATCACGTGGCTATCATGCACTGAACACGTGACTCCGCATGCACTGATGACGTGGCTGATCGGGCACTGATCACATGGCTCATCATGCACTGATCACCTATTTATCAGGCAATGCTCAGGGACTGACAGTCGCTGATCATGGGACTGTGCCCGCACTGATCAGGTGGCTATAATGCACTAATCACGTGACTGCGAATGCAATGATGACGTGGCTTCGCATGCACTGATGACGTGGCTGATCGGGCACTGATCACGTGTTTATCAGGCAGTGATCAGTGACTGACAGGCGCTGATCATGGGACTGTGCACTCACTGATCACGAGGCTGATCAGGAACTGACCACCAGACTGCGCATGCAGTGATCACGTGGCTGTTTATTCACTGAACACGTGTTTATCATACGGTGATCATGTGACTGAGAGGCGCTGATCACGTGACTGTGCCGTCAGTGATCACGTGGCTGATCAAGCACTGATATTGTGACTGAGCATGCACTGATCATGTGCCGGGAGCCGGTGAGGCATTCCAGTCTGGACAAAGGTCATGAGGAAGGAGGCTCGGCATACGCAAATGCGGGATCGAGCCTCAGGAGTCCACCCGGATATTCTCCAGGATCTCCCCCCCAAAAAAACGAGAGTCTGCCTACTATATTGCTTTGTGCTCTCACCTCTGACTTCACTGGGGTCTGTCCCCCCCCCCCACCATCTCGCTCTCTCTGTCAAAGAGTTAACTTACAGCTCCAATTCATAAAGTTCCTTGTCATTCTTCCCTTTAACATCCAGCTGAGTCTCCATCTGGATCGAGGAACCCACCAGGCTTACTAATTATGCCTGGGCTGCTAAGACCCACTCGAGAAGGTGTCTAGGGTTAGGCACCTTCCGCTATTCGAGAGGGCACCTGCGGCCTACGTAAGTGGTGCAAACTTCTTGTCTTGAAGTTTGATTGGTCTCCCGCGTAAACCAAGCTACTCAGTCTCTTTTCTCCACCGAATTTTCCTACTGAGCTATCCTCATATTATTATTCTTGACGTCTCTGACGAGCATATAAATAGTCGCCTAGGCCATCTCTCCTTCCAATACCCTGGATCAGCTGGGGCTGGTCCCCGGCAGGTGGCGCCGAACAGGGACCTCATGAGGCAATACTCAAAGAGCTGAGCAGACACGAACCACGCAATCAGCAGGCAATAAGCATGGAGTTCAGCAGTGACGAATCATGCTGCTCAACTGGCAATAATCAAGAAGGTGACCAGGCAGGAATCACGCAGCTCAGCTGGCAATTGTTAAGCAGATGAGCCGACAGGAATCACGCAGCTCAGCTGGCAATTGTCAAGCACATGAGCCGACAGAAATCACGCAGCTCAGCTGGCAATTGTCATGCAGATGAACCGGCAGGCATCACGCAGCTCAGCAGGCCCGGATCACGTGACTCTGCAGGCACTGATCACGTGGCTCTCATGCACTGATCACGTGTTTCTTAGGCAATGATCAGTGACTGACAGGCGCTGATCATGGGACTGTGCACGCACTGATCACGTGGCTCTAATGCACTGATCACGTTTTTCTTAGGCAGTGATCAGTGACTGACAGGCGCTCATCATGGGAGTGTGCACACACTGATCACGTGGCTATCATGCACTGATCACGTGACTGCGCATGCACTGATGACGTGGCTGATCTGGCACTGATCACGTGTTTATCAGGCAGTGATCAGTGACTGAGAGGTGCTGATCACGGGACTGTGCACGCACTGATCACGTGGCTGATCAAGCACCGATATCGTGACTGAGCATGCACTGATCATGTGCTGGGAGCCGGTGAGGCATTCCACTCTGGACTAAGGTCATGAGGAAGGAGGCTCGGCATACGCAAATGCGGGATCGAGCCTCAGGAGTCCACCCGGATATTCTCCAGCATCTCCCCCCCAGAAAAACCAGAGTTTGCCTACTTTATTGCTTTGTGCTCTCACCTCTGATTTCACTGGGGGCTGTCCTCCAGCACCATCTCGCTCTCTCTGTCAAAGAGTTAAATTACAGCTCCAATTCATAAAGTTCCTTGTCATTCTTCCCTTTAACTTCCAGCTGAGTCTCCATCTGGAGCGCGGAACCCACCACGCTTACTAATTATGCCTGGGCTGCTAAGACCCACTCGAGAAGGTGTCTAGGGTGAGGCACCTTCCGCTATTCGAGAGGGCGCCTGCGGCCTACGGAAGTGGTGCAAACTTCTTGTCTTGAAGTTTGATTGGTCTCCCGCATAAACCAAGCTACTCAGTCTCTTTTCTCCACCGAATTTTCCTACTGAGCTATCCTCATACTATTATTCTTGACATCTCTGATTAGCATATAAATAGTCGCCTAGGCCATCTCTCCTTCGAATACCCTGGATCAGCTGGGGCTGGTCCCCGGCAGGTGGCGCCCGAACAGGGACCTCAGGAGGCAATACTCAAAGAGCTGAGCAGACACGAACCACGCAATCAGCAGGCAATAAGCATGGAGCTCAGCAGTGACGACTCATGCTGCTCAACTGGCAATAATCAAGCAGGTGACCTGGCAGGAATCACGCAGCTCAGCTGGCAATTGTCAAGCTGATCGGCCGACAGGAATCACGCAGTTCAGCTGGCAATTGTCATTCAGATGAGCCGGCAGGAATCACGCAGCTTAGCAGACCCTGATCACGTGGCTGATCAAGAACAGATCAGGTGACTGAGCATGCACTGGTCACGTGGCTATCATGCACAGATCACGTGACAGAGCATGCACTGATGACGTGGCTGATCAGGCAATGATCACATGGCTCATCATGCACTGATCCCGTGTTTATCAGGCAGTGATCTGTGACTGACAGGCGCTCATCATGGGACTGTGCCCGCACTGATCACGTGGCTATCATGCACTGATCACGTGACTGCGCATGCATTGATGACGTGGCTGATCTGGCACTGCTCATGTGTTTATCAGGCAGTGATCAGTGACTGACAGGCGCTGAACATGGGACTGTGCACGCACTGATCACGTGGCTATCATGCACTGATCACGTTACTGCGCATGCACTGATGACGTGGCTGATCGGGCACTGATCACGTGTTTATCAGGCAGTGATCAGTGACTGACAGGTGCTGATCATGGGACTGTGCACGCACTGTTCACGTGGCTGATCAGGAACTGACCACCTGACTGCGCATGCAGTGTTCACGTGGATGGTCGTTCACCGATCACGTGTTTATCATACGGTGATCACGTGACTGAGAGGCGCTGATCACGGGACTGTGCACGCATTGATCACGTGGCTGATCAAGCACTGATATCGTGACTGAGCATGCAGTGATCATGTGCCGGGAGCCGGTGAGGCATTCCACTCTGGACAAAGGTCATGAGGAAGGAGGTTCGGCATACGCAAATGCGGGATCGAGCCCCAGGAGTCCACCCGGATATTCTCGAGCATGTCCCCACCAAAAAAACCAGAGTCTGCCTTCTATATTGCTTTGTGCTCTCACCTCTGATTTCACTGGGGGCTGTCCCCCACCACCATCTCGCTCTCTCTGTCAAAGAGTTAACTTACAGCTCCAATTCATAAAGTTCCTTGTCATTCTTCCCTTTAACTTCCAGCTGAGTCTCCATCTGGAGCGAGGAACCCACCACGCTTAAAAATTATGCCTGGGCTGCTAAGACCCACTGGAGAAGATGTCTAGGGTGAGGCACCTTCCGCTATTCGAGAGGGCGCCTGCGGCCTACGGAAGTGGTGCAAACTTCTTGTCTTGAAGTTTGATTGGTCTCTCGCGTAAACCAAGCTACTCAGTCTCTTTTCTCCACCGAATTTTCCTACTGAGCTATCCTCATACTATTATTCTTGACATCTCTGATTAGCATATAAATAGTCGCCTAGGCCATCTCTCCTTCGAACACCCTGGATCAGCTGGGGCTGGTCCCCGGCAGGTGGCGCCCGAACAGGGACCTCAGGAGGCAATACTCAAAGAGCTGAGCAGACACGAACCACGCAATCAGCAGGCAGTAAGCATGGAGCTCAGCACTGACGAATCATGCTGCTCAACTGGCAATAATCAAGCAGGTGACCAGGCAGGAATCACGCAGCTCAGCTGGCAATTGTTATGCAGATGAGCCGACAGGAATCACGCAGCTCAGCTGGCAATGGTCATGCAGATGAGCCGGCAGGCATCATGCAGCTCATCAGGCCCTGATCACGTGACTCTGCAGGCACTGATCACGTGGCTCTCATGCACTGATCACGTGTTTCTTAGGCAATGATCAGTGACTGACAGGCGCTGATCATGGGACTGTGCACACACTGATCACGTGGCTATCATGCACTGATCACGTGACTGCCCATGCACTGATGACGTGGCTGATCTGGCACTGATCACGTGTTTATCAGGCAGTGATCAGTGACTGAGAGGTGCTGATCACGGGACTGTGCACGCACTGATCACGTGGCTGATCAAGCACCGATATCGTGACTGAGCATGCACTGCTCATGTGCCGGGAGCCAGTGAGGCATTCCACTCTGGACTAAGGTCATGAGGAAGAAGGCTCGGCATACGCAAATGCGGGATCAAGCCTCAGGAGTCCACCCGGATATTCTCCAGCATCTCCCCCCCAGAAAAACCAGAGTTTGCCTACTTTATTGCTTTGTGCTCTCACCTCTGATTTCACTGGGGGCTGTCCTCCACCACCATCTCGCTCTCTCTGTCAAAGAGTTAAATTACAGCTCCAATTCATAAAGTTCCTTGTCATTCTTCCCTTTAACTTCCAGCTGAGTCTCCATCTGGAGCGCGGAACCCACCACGCTTACTAATTATGCCTGGGCTGCTAAGGCCCACTCGAGAAGGTGTCTAGGATGAGGCACCTTCCGCTATTCGAGAGGGCACCTGCGGCCTACGGAAGTGGTGCAAACTTCTTGTCTTGAAGTTTGATTGGTCTCCCGCATAAACCAAGCTACTCAGTCTCTTTTCTCCACAGAATTTTCCTACTGAGCTATCCTCATACTATTATTCTTGACATCTCTGATTAGCATATAAATAGTCGCCTAGGCCATCTCTCCTTCGAATACCCTGGATCAGCTGGGGCTGGTCCCCGGCAGGTGGCGCCCGAACAGGGACCTCAGGAGGCAATACTCAAAGAGCTGAGCAGACACGAACCACGCAATCAGCAGGCAATAAGCATGGAGCTCAGCAGTGACGACTCATGCTGCTCAACTGGCAATAATCAAGCAGGTGACCTGGCAGGAATCACGCAGCTCAGCTGGCAATTGTCAAGCTGATCGGCCGACAGGAATCACGCAGTTCAGCTGGCAATTGTCATTCAGATGAGCCGGCAGGAATCAGGCAGCTCAGCAGGCCCTGATCACGTGACTCTGCAGGCACTGATCACGTGGCTGATCAAGAACAGATCAGGTGACTGAGCATGCACTGGTCACGTGGCTATCATGCACAGATCACGTGAAAGAGCATGCACTGATGACGTGGCTGATGGGCACTGATCCCGTGTTTATCAGGCAGTGATCAGTGACTGACAGGCGCTGATCATGGGACTGTGCACGCACTGATCACGTGGCTGATCAGGAACTGACCACCTGACTGCGCATGCAGTGATCACGTGGCTGTTTATTCACTGATAACGTGTTTATCATACGGTGATCATGTGACTGAGAGGCGCTGATCATGTGACTGTGCCGTCAGTGATCACGTGGCTGATCAAGCACTGATATCGTGACTGAGCATGCACTGATCATGTGCGCGGAGCCGGTGAGGCATTCCACTCTGGACAAAGGTCATGAGGAAGGAGGCTCGGCATACGCAAATGCGGGATCGAGCCTCAGGAGTCCACCTGGATATTCTCTAGCATCTCCCCCCCCCAAAAAAAACCAGAGTCTGCCTACTATATTGCTTTGTGCTCTCACCTCTGATTTCACTGGGGTCTGTCCCCCCCCCACCATCTCGCTCTCTCTGTCAAAGAGTTAACTTACAGCTCCAAATCATAAAGTTCCTTGTCATTCAGCCCTTTAACATCCAGCTGAGTCTCCATCTGGATCGAGGAACCCACCAGGCTTACTAATTATGCCTGGGCTGCTAAGACCCACTCGAGAAGGTGTCTAGGGTGAGGCACCTTCCGCTATTCGAGAGGGCGCCTGCGGCCTACGGAAGTGGTGCAAACTTCTTGTCTTGAAGTTTGATTGGTCTCCCGCATAAACCAAGATACTCAGTCTCTTTTCTCCACCGAATTTTCCTGCTGAGCTATCCTCATACTATTATTCTTGACATCTCTGATAAGCATATAAATAGTCGCCTAGGCCATCTCTCCTTCGAATACCCTGGATCAGCTGGGGCTGGACCCCAGCAGGTGGCGCCTGAACAGGGACCTCAGGAGGCAATACTCAAAGAGCTGAGCAGACACGAACCACGCAATCAGCAGGCAATAAGCATGGAGCTCAGCAGTGACGTATCATGCTGCTCAACTGGCAATAATCAAGCAGGTGACCAGGCAGGAATCACGCAGCTCAGCTGGCAATTGTCAAGCAGATGAGCCGACAGGAATCACGCAGCTGAGCTGGAAATTGTCATGCAGATGAGCCGGCAGGAATCACGCAGCTCAGCAGGCCCTGATCACGTGACTCTGCAGGCACTGATCACGTGGCTGATCAAGTACAGATCACGTGACTGAGCATGCAATGATCCCGTGGCTACCATGCACTGATCACGTGACTTCGCATGCACTGATGACGTGGCTGATCAGGCAGTGATCACGTGTTTATCAGGCAGTGATCAGTGACTGACAGGCGCTGATCATGGGACTGTGCACGCACTGATCACGTGGCTATCATGCACTGATCACGTGACTGCGCATGCACTGATGACGTGGCTGATTGGGCACTTATCACGTTTTTCTCAGGCAGTGATCAGTGACTGAAAGGCGCTGATTATGGAACTGTGCACGCACTGATCACGTGGCTGATCAGGAACTGACCACCTGACTGCACATGCAGTGATCACGTGGCTGTTTATTCACTGATCACGTGTTTATCATACGGTGATCATGTGACTGAGAGGCGCTGATCACGTGACTGTGCCGTCAGTGATCACGTGGCTGATCAAGCACTGATATTGTGACTGAGCATGCACTGATCATGTGCCGGGAGCCGGTGAGGCATTCCAGTCTGGACAAAGGTCATGAGGAAGGAGGCTCGGCATACGTAAATGCGGGATCGAGCCTCAGGAGTCCACCCGGATATTCTCCAGCATCTCCCCCAAAAAAAAACCAGAGTCTGCCTACTATATTGCTTTGTGCTCTCACCTCTGATTTCACTGGGGTCTGTCCCCCCCCCACCATCTCGCTCTCTCTGTCAAAGAGTTAACTTACAGCTCCAATTCATAAAGTTCCTTGTCATTCTTCCCTTTAACATCCAGCTGAGTCTCCATCTGCATCGAGGAACCCACCAGGCTTACTAATTATGCCTGGGCTGCTAAGACCCACTCGAGAAGGTGTCTAGGGTGAGGCACCTTCCGCTATTCGAGAGGGCGCCTGCGGCCTACGTAAGTGGTGCAAACTTCTTGTCTTGAAGTTTGATTGGTCTCCCGCGTAAACCAAGCTACTCAGTCTCTTTTCTCCACCGAATTTTCCTACGGAGCTATCCTGATATTATTATTCTTGACGTCTCTGATGAGCATATAAATAGTCGCCTAGGCCATCTCTCCTTCCAATACCCTGGATCAGCTGGGGCTGGTCCCCGGCAGGTGGTGCCGAACAGGGACCTCATGAGGCAATACTCAAAGAGCTGAGCAGACACGAACCACGCAATCAGCAGGCAATAAGCATGGAGCTCAGCAGTGACGAATCATGCTGCTCAACTGGCAATAATCAAGC
Source organism: Bos indicus (assembly GCF_029378745.1). NCBI lineage: Eukaryota > Metazoa > Chordata > Mammalia > Artiodactyla > Bovidae > Bos > Bos indicus. Next base: position 8,428 of record NW_027223721.1, read on the forward strand.
AGGTGACCAGGCAGGAATCACGCAGCTCAGCTGGCAATTGTTAAGCAGATGAGCCGACAGGAATCACGCAGCTCAGCTGGCAATTGTCAAGCACATGAGACGACAGGAATCACGCAGCTCAGCTGGCAATTGTCATGCAGATGAGCCGACAGGCATCACGCAGCTCAGCAGGCCCTGATCACGTGACTCTGCAGGCACTGATCACGTGGCTCTCATGCACTGATCACGTGTTTCTTAGGCAATGATCAGTGACTGACAGGCGCTGATCATGGGACTGTGCACGCACTGATCACGTGGCTCTAATGCACTGATCACGTTTTTCTTAGGCAGTGATCAGTGACTGACAGGCGCTCATCATGGGAGTGTGCACACACTGATCACGTGGCTATCATGCACTGATCACGTGACTGCCCATGCACTGATGACGTGGCTGATCTGGCACTGATCACGTGTTTATCAGGCAGTGATCAGTGACTGAGAGGTGCTGATCACGGGACTGTGCACGCACTGATCACGTGGCTGATCAAGCACCGATATCGTGACTGAGCATGCACTGCTCATGTGCCGGGAGCCGGTGAGGCATTCCACTCTGGACTAAGGTCATGAGGAAGGAGGCTCGGCATACGCAAATGCGGGATCGAGCCTCAGGAGTCCACCCGGATATTCTCCAGCATCTCCCCCCCAGAAAAACCAGAGTGTGCCTACTTTATTGCTTTGTGCTCTCACCTCTGATTTCACTGGGGGCTGTCCTCCACCACCATCTCGCTCTCTCTGTCAAAGAGTTAAATTACAGCTCCAATTCATAAAGTTCCTTGTCATTCTTCCCTTTAACTTCCAGCTGAGTCTCCATCTGGAGCGCGGAACCCACCACGCTTACTAATTATGCCTGGGCTGCTAAGGCCCACTCGAGAAGGTGTCTAGGGTGAGGCACCTTCCGCTATTCGAGAGGGCGCCTGCGGCCTACGGAAGTGGTGCAAACTTCTTGTCTTGAAGTTTGATTGGTCTCCTGCATAAACCAAGCTACTCAGTCTCTTTTCTCCACCGAATTTTCCTACTGAGCTATCCTCATAATATTATTCTTGAGATCTCTGATTAGCATATAAATAGTCGCCTAGGCCATCTCTCCTTCGAATACCCTGGATCACTTGGGTCTGGTCCCCAGCAGGTGGCGCCCGAACAGGGACCTCAGGAGGCAATACTCAAAGAGCTGAGCAGACACGAACCACGCAATCAGCAGGCAATAAGCATGGAGCTCAGCAGTGACGACTTATGCTGCTCAACTGGCAATAATCAAGCAGGTGACCTGGCAGGAATCACGCAGCTCAGCTGGCAATTGTCAAGCTGATCGGCCGACAGGAATCACGCAGTTCAGCTGGCAATTGTCATTCAGATGAGCCGGCAGGAATCACGCAGCTTAGCAGGCCCTGATCACGTGGCTGATCAAGAACAGATCAGGTGACTGAGCATGCACTGGTTACGTGGCTATCATGCACAGATAACGTGACAGAGCATGCACTGATGACCTGGCTGATCAGGCAATGATCACATGGCTCATCATGCACTGATCACGTGTTTATCAAGCAGTGATCAGTGACTGACAGGCGCTCATCATGGGACTGTGCCCGCACTGATCACGTGGCTATCATGCACTGAACACCTGACTGCGCATGCATTGATGACGTGGCTGATCTGGCACTGCTCATGTGTTTATCAGGCAGTGATCAGTGACTGACCGGCGCTGATCATGGGACTGTGCACGCACTGATCACGTGGCTATCATGCACTGATCACGTTACTGCGCATGCACTGATGACGTGGCTGATCGGGCACTGATCACGTGTTTATCAGGCAGTGATCAGTGACTGACAGGTGCTGATCATGGGACTGTGCACGCACTGTTCACGTGGCTGATCAGGAACTGACCACCTGACTGCGCATGCAGTGTTCACGTGGATGGTCGTTCACCGATCACGTGTTTATCATACGGTGATCACGTGACTGAGAGGCGCTGATCACGGGACTGTGCAGTCAGTGATCACGTGGCTGATCAAGCACTGATATCATGACTGAGCATGCACTGATCATGTGCCGGGAGCCGGTGAGGCATTCCACTCTGGACAAAGGTCATGAGGAAGGAGGTTCGGCATACGCAAATGCGGGATCGAGCCCCAGGAGTCCACCCGGATATTCTCGAGCATGTCCCCACCAAAAAAACCAGAGTCTGCCTTCTATATTGCTTTGTGCTCTCACCTCTGATTTCACTGGGGGCTGTCCCCCACCACCATCTCGCTCTCTCTGTCAAAGAGTTAACTTACAGCTCCAATTCATAAAGTTCCTTGTCATTCTTCCATTTAACTTCCAGCTGAGTCTCCATCTGGAGCGAGGAACCCACCACACTTAAGAATTATGCCTGGGCTGCTAAGACCCACTCGAGAAGGTGTCTAGGGTGAGGCACCTTCCGCTATTCGAGAGGGCGCCTGTGGCCTACGGAAGTGGTGCAAACTTCTTGTCTTGAAGTTTGATTGGTCTCTCGCGTAAACCAAGCTACTCAGTCTCTTTTCTCCACCGAATTTTCCTACTGAGCTATCCTCATACTATTATTCTTGACATCTCTGATTAGCATATAAATAGTCGCCTAGGCCATCTCTCCTTCGAATACCCTGGATCAGCTGGGGCTGGTCCCCGGCAGGTGGCGCCCGAACAGGGACCTCAGGAGGCAATACTCAAAGAGCTGAGCAGACACGAACCACGCAATTAGCAGGCAATAAGCATGGAGCTCAGCACTGACGAATCATGCGGCTCAACTGGCAATAATCAAGCAGGTGACCAGGCAGGAATCACTCAGCTCAGCTGGCAACTGTCAAGCAGATGTGCCGACAGGAATCACGCAGCTCATCTGGCAATTGTCATGCAGATGAGCCGGCAGGAATCACGCTGCTCATCTGGCAATTGTCATGCAGATGAACCCGCAGGAATCACGAAGCTGAGCAGGCCCTGATCACGTGACTCTGCAGGCACTGATCATGTGACTGATCAAGTCCAGATCACGTGACTGAGCATGCACTGATCACGTGGCTATCATGCACTGAACACGTGACTCCGCATGCACTGATAACGTGGCTGATCGGGCACTGATCACATGGCTCATCATGCACTGATCACCTATTTATCAGGCAATGCTCAGGGACTGACAGTCGCTGATCATGGGACTGTGCCCGCACTGATCAGGTGGCTATAATGCACTAATCACGTGACTGCGCATGCAATGATGACGTGGCTTCACATGCACTGATGACGTGGCTGATCGGGCACTGATCACGTGTTTATCAGGCAGTGATCAGTGACTGACAAGCGCTGATCATGGGACTGTGCACTCACTGATCACGAGGCTGATCAGGAACTGACCACCAGACTGCGCATGCAGTGATCACGTGGCTGGTCGCTCAATGATCACGTTTTTATCATACGGTGATCACGTGACTGAGAGGCGCTGATCACGTGATTCTGCAGTCAGTGATTACGTGGCTGATCATGCACTGATATCGTTACTGACCATGCACTGATAAGGTGCCGGGAGCCGGTGAGGAATTCCACTCTGGACCAAGGTCATGAGGAAGGAGGCTCAGCATACGCAAATGTGGGATCAAGCCTCAGGAGTCCACCTGGATATTCTCGAGCATCTCCCACCCAAAAAAACCAGAGTCTGCCTATTTTATTGCTTTGTGCTGTTACCTCTGATTTCAATGGGGACTGTCCCCCACCACCATCTCGCTCTCTCTGTCGAAGAGTTAACTTACAGCTCCAATTCATAAGGTTCCTTGTCATTCTTCCCTTTAACTTCCAGCTGAGTCTACATCTGGAGCGTGGAACTCACCACGCTTACTAATTATGCCTGGGCTGCTAAGACCCACTCGAGAAGGTGTCTAGGGTGAGGCACCTTCCGCTATTCGAGAGGGCGCCTGCGGCCTACGTAACTGGTGCAAACTTCTTGTCTTGAAGTTTGATTGGTCTCCCGCATAAACCAAGCTACTCAGTCTCTTTTCTCCACCGAATTTTCCTACTGAGCTATCCTAATATTATTATTCTTGACATCTCTGATTAGCATATAAATAGTCGCCTAGGCCATCTCTCCTTCGAATACCCTGGATCAGCTGGGGCTGGTCCCCGGCAGGTGGCGCCTGAACAGGGACCTCAGGTGGCAATACTCAAAGAGCTGAGCAGACACGAACCACGCAATCAGCAGGCAATAAGCATGGAGCTGAGCAGTGACCAATCATGCTGCTCAACTGGCAATGAATCAAGCAGGTGACCTGGCAGGAATCAAGCAGCTCAGCCAGCAATTGTCAAGCAGATGAGCCGACAGGTATCACGCAGTTCAGCTGCCAATTGTCATGCAGAAGAGACGGCAGGAATCACGCAGCTCAGCAGGCCCTGTTCACATGACTCTGCAGGCACTGATCACGTGGCTGATCAAGTCCAGATCACGTGACTGAGCATGCACTGATCACGTGGCTCTCCTGCACTGATCACATGACTTCGCATGCACTGATGACGTGGCTGATCAGGCACTGATCACATGGCTCATCATGCACTGATCACGTGTTTCTCAGGCAATGATCAGTGACTGACAGGCGCTGATCATGGGACTGTGCACGCACTGATCACGTGGCTATCATGCACTGATCACATGACTGGGCATGCACTGATGTCGGGGCTGATGGGCACTGATCCCGTGTTTGTCACGCAGTGATCAGTGACTGACAGGCGCTGATCATGGGACTGTGCACGCACTGATCACGTGGCTGATCAGGAACTGACCACCTGACTGCGCATGCAGTGATCACGTGGCTGGTCGTTCAGTGATCACGTGTTTATCATACAGTGATCACGTGACTGAGAGGCGCTGATCACGTGACTGTGCCGTCAGTGATCAAGTGGCTGATCATTCACTGATGCACTGATATCGTGCCTGAGCATGCACTGATCATGTGCAGGGAGCCGGTGAGGCATTCCACTCTGGACAAAGGTCATGAGGAAGGAGGCCCGGCAAACGCAAATGCGGGATCGAGCCTCAGGAGACCACCCGGATATTCCCGAACATCTCCCCCCCAAAAAAAACAGAGTCTGCCTACTGTATTGCTTTGTGCTCTCACCTCTGATTTCACTGGGGGCTGTCCCCCACCACCATCTCGCTCTCTCTGTCAAAGAGTTAACTTACAGCTCCAATTCATAAAGTTCCTTGTCATTCTTCCCTTTAACTTCCAGCTGAGTCTCCATCTGGACCAAGGAACCTACCACGCTTACTAATTATGCCTGGGCTGCTAAGACCCACTCAAGAAGGTGTCTACGGTGAGGCACCTTCTGCTATTCGAGAGGGCGCCTGCGGCCTAGGTAACTGGTGCAAACTTCTTGTCTTGAAGTTTGATTGGTCTCCCGCGTAAACCAAGCTACTCAGTCTCTTTTCTCCACCGAATTTTCCTACTGAGCTATCCTAATATTATTATTCTTGACATCTCTGATTAGCATATAAATAGTCGCCTAGGCCATCTCTCCTTCGAATACCCTGGATCAGCTGGGGCTGGTCCCCAGCAGGTGGCGCCCGAACAGGGACCTCAGGAGGCAATACTCAAAGAGCTGAGCAGACACGAACCACGCAATCAGCAGGCAATAAGCATGGAGCTCAGCAGTGACGTATCATGCTGCTCAACTGGCAATAATCAAGCAGGTGACCTGGCAGGAATCATGCAGCTCAGCTGGCAATTGTCAAGCAGATGAGCCGGCAGGAATCACGCAGCTCAGCAGGCCCTGATCACGTGACTCTGCAGGCACTGATCACGTGGCTGATCAAGTACAGATCACGTGACTGAGCATGAAATGATCCCGTGGCTACCATGCACTGATCACGTGACTTCGCATGCACTGATGACGTGGCTGATCAGGCAGTGATCACGTGTTTATCAGGCAGTGATCAGTGACTGACAGGCGCTGATCATGGGACTGTGCACGCACTGATCACGTGGCTATCATGCACTGATCACGTGACTGCGCATGCACTGATGACATGGCTGATCGGGCACTTATCACGTTTTTCTCAGGCAGTGATCAGTGACTGAAAGGCGCTGATCATGGAACTGTGCACGCACTGATCACGTGGCTGATCAGGAACTGACCACCTGACTGCGCATGCAGTGATCACGTGGCTGTTTGTTCACTGATCACGTCTTTATCATACGGTGATCATGTGACTGAGAGGCGCTGATCACGTGACTGTGCCGTCAGTGATCACGTGGCTGATCAAGCACTGATATCGTGCCTAAGCATGCACTGATCATGTGCCGGGAGCCGGTGAGGCATTCCAGTCTGGACAAAGGTCACTAGGAAGGAGGCTCGGCATACGCAAATGCGGGATCGAGCCTCAGGAGTCCACCCGGATATTCTCCAGCATCTCCCCCCCCAAAAAAACAGAGTCTGCCTACTATATTGCTTTGTGCTCTCACCTCTGATTTCACTGGGATCTGTCCCCCCCCCACCATCTCGCTCTCTCTGTCAAAGAGTTAACTTACAGCTCCAATTCATAAAGTTCCTTGTCATTCCTCCCTTTAACATCCAGCTGATTCTCCATCTGGATCGAGGAACCCACCAGGCTTACAAATTATGCCTGGGCTGCTAAGACCCACTCGAGAAGGTGTCTAGGGTGAGGCACCTTCCGCTATTCGAGAGGGCGCCTGCGGCCTACGTAAGTGGTGCAAACTTCTTGTCTTGAAGTTTGATTGGTCTCCCGCGTAAACCAAGCTTCTCAGTCTCTTTTCTCCACCGAATTTTCCTACTGAGCTATCCTCATATTATTATTCGTGACGTCTCTGATGAGCATATAAATAGTCGCCTAGGCCATCTCTCCTTCCAATACCCTGGATCAGCTGGGGCTGGTCCCCGGAAGGTGGCGCCCGAACAGGGACCTCAGGAGGCAATACTCAAAGAGCTGAGCAGACACGAACCACGCAATCAGCAGGCAATAAGCATGGAGCTCAGCAGTGACGAATCATGCTGCTCAACTGGCAATAATCAAGCAGGTGACCAGGCAGGAATCACGCAGCTCAGCTGGCAATTGTTAAGCAGATGAGCCGACAGGAATCACGCAGCTCAGCTGGCAATGGTCATGCAGATGAGCCGGCAGGCATCATGCAGCTCATCAGGCCCTGATCACGTGACTCTGCAGGCACTGATCACGTGGCTCTCATGCACTGATCACGTGTTTCTTAGGCAATGATCAGTGACTGACAGGCGCTGATCATGGGACTGTGCACACACTGATCACGTGGCTATCATGCACTGATCACGTGACTGCCCATGCACTGATGACGTGGCTGATCTGGCACTGATCACGTGTTTATCAGGCAGTGATCAGTGACTGAGAGGTGCTGATCACGGGACTGTGCACGCACTGATCACGTGGCTGATCAAGCACCGATATCGTGACTGAGCATGCACTGCTCATGTGCCGGGAGCCGGTGAGGCATTCCACTCTGGACTAAGGTCATGAGGAAGAAGGCTCGGCATACGCAAATGCGGGATCAAGCCTCAGGAGTCCACCCGGATATTCTCCAGCATCTCCCCCCCAGAAAAACCAGAGTTTGCCTACTTTATTGCTTTGTGCTCTCACCTCTGATTTCACTGGGGGCTGTCCTCCACCACCATCTCGCTCTCTCTGTCAAAGAGTTAAATTACAGCTCCAATTCATAAAGTTCCTTGTCATTCTTCCCTTTAACTTCCAGCTGAGTCTCCATCTGGAGCGCGGAACCCACCACGCTTACTAATTATGCCTGGGCTGCTAAGACCCACTCGAGAAGGTGTCTAGGGTGAGGCACCTTCCGCTATTCGAGAGGGCTCCTGCGGCCTACGGAAGTGGTGCAAACTTCTTGTCTTGAAGTTTGATTGGTCTCCCGCCTAAACCAAGCTACTCAGTCTCTTTTCTCCACCGAATTTTCCTACTGAGCTATCCTCATACTATTATTCTTGACATCTCTGATTAGCATATAAATAGTCGCCTAGGCCATCTCTCCTTCGAATACCCTGGATCAGCTGGGGCTGGTCCCCGGCAGGTGGCGCCCGAACAGGGACCTCAGGAGGCAATACTCAAAGAGCTGAGCAGACACGAACCACGCAATCAGCAGGCAATAAGCATGGAGCTCAGCAGTGACGACTCATGCTGCTCAACTGGCAATAATCAAGCAGGTGACCTGGCAGGAATCACGCAGCTCAGCTGGCAATTGTCAAGCTGATCGGCCGACAGGAATCACGCAGTTCAGCTGGCAATTGTCATTCAGATGAGCCGGCAGGAATCAGGCAGCTCAGCAGGCCCTGATCACGTGACTCTGCAGGCACTGATCACGTGGCTGATCAAGAACAGATCAGGTGACTGAGCATGCACTGGTCACGTGGCTATCATGCACAGATCACGTGAAAGAGCATGCACTGATGACGTGGCTGATGGGCACTGATCCCGTGTTTATCAGGCAGTGATCAGTGACTGACAGGCGCTGATCATGGGACTGTGCACGCACTGATCACGTGGCTGATCAGGAACTGACCACCTGACTGCGCATGCAGTGATCACGTGGCTGTTTATTCACTGATCACGTGTTTATCATACGGTGATCATGTGACTGAGAGGCGCTGATCATGTGACTGTGCCGTCAGTGATCACGTGGCTGATCAAGCACTGATATCGTGACTGAGCATGCACTGATCATGTGCGGGGAGTCGGTGAGGCATTCCACTCTGGACAAAGGTCATGAGGAAGGAGGCTCGGCATACGCAAATGCGGGATCGAGCCTCAGGAGTCCACCTGGATATTCTCTAGCCTCTCCCCCCCCCAAAAAAAACCAGAGTCTGCCTACTATATTGCTTTGGGCTCTCACCTCTGATTTCACTGGGGTCTGTCCCCCCCCCCCACCATCTCGCTCTCTCTGTCAAAGAGTTAACTTACAGCTCCAATTCATAAAGTTCCTTGTCATTCTTCCCTTTAACATCCAGCTGAGTCTCCATCTGGAGCGCGGAACCCACCACGCTTACTAATTATGCCTGGGCTGCTAAGGCCCACTCGAGAAGGTGTCTAGGGTGAGGCACCTTCCGCTATTCGAGAGGGCACCTGCGGCCTACGGAAGTGGTGCAAACTTCTTGTCTTGAAGTTTGATTGGTCTCCCGCATAAACCAAGCTACTCAGTCTCTTTTCTCCACCGAATTTTCCTACTGAGCTATCCTCATACTATTATTCTTGACATCTCTGATTAGCATATAAATAGTCGCCTAGGCCATCTCTCCTTCGAATACCCTGGATCAGCTGGGGCTGGTCCCCGGCAGGTGGCGCCCGAACAGGGACCTCAGGAGGCAATACTCAAAGAGCTGAGCAGACACGAACCACGCAATCAGCAGGCAATAAGCATGGAGCTCAGCAGTGACGACTCATGCTGCTCAACTGGCAATAATCAAGCAGGTGACCTGGCAGGAATCACGCAGCTCAGCTGGCAATTGTCAAGCTGATCGGCCGACAGGAATCACGCAGTTCAGCTGGCAATTGTCATTCAGATGAGCCGGCAGGAATCAGGCAGCTCAGCAGGCCCTGATCACGTGACTCTGCAGGCACTGATCACGTGGCTGATCAAGAACAGATCAGGTGACTGAGCATGCACTGGTCACGTGGCTATCATGCACAGATCACGTGAAAGAGCATGCACTGATGACGTGGCTGATGGGCACTGATCCCGTGTTTATCAGGCAGTGATCAGTGACTGACAGGCGCTGATCATGGGACTGTGCACGCACTGATCACGTGGCTGATCAGGAACTGACCACCTGACTGCGCATGCAGTGATCACGTGGCTGTTTATTCACTGATCACGTGTTTATCATACGGTGATCATGTGACTGAGAGGCGCTGATCATGTGACTGTGCCGTCAGTGATCACGTGGCTGATCAAGCACTGATATCGTGACTGAGCATGCACTGATCATGTGCGCGGAGTCGGTGAGGCATTCCACTCTGGACAAAGGTCATGAGGAAGGAGGCTCGGCATACGCAAATGCGGGATCGAGCCTCAGGAGTCCACCTGGATATTCTCTAGCCTCTCCCCCCCCCAAAAAAAACCAGAGTCTGCCTACTATATTGCTTTGTGCTCTCACCTCTGATTTCACTGGGGTCTGTCCCCCCCCCCACCATCTCGCTCTCTCTGTCAAAGAGTTAACTTACAGCTCCAATTCATAAAGTTCCTTGTCATTCTTCCCTTTAACATCCAGCTGAGTCTCCATCTGGATCGAGGAACCCACCAGGCTTACTAATTATGCCTGGGCTGCTAAGACCCACTCGAGAAGGTGTCTAGGGTGAGGCACCTTCCGCTATTCGAGAGGGCGCCTGCGTCCTACGTAACTGGTGCAAACTTCTTGTCTTGAAGTTTGATTGGTCTCCCGCATAAACCAAGCTACTCAGTCTCTTTTCTCCACCGAATTTTACTACTGAGCTATCCTAATATTATTATTCTTGACATCTCTGATTAGCATATAAATAGTCGCCTAGGCCATCTCTCCTTCGAATACCCTGGATCAGCTGGGGTTGGTCCCCAGCAGGTGGCGCCTGAACAGGGACCTCAGGAGGCAATACTCAAAGAGCTGAGCAGACACGAACCACGCAATCAGCAGGCAATAAGCATGGAGTTCAGCAGTGACGTATCATGCTGCTCAACTGGCAATGAATCAAGCAGGTGACCTGGCAGGAATCACGCAGCTCAGCTGGCAATTGTCAAGCAGATGAGCCGACAGGAATCACGCAGCTGAGCTGGCAATTGTCATGCAGAAGAGACGGCAGGAATCACGCAGCTCAGCAGGCCCTGATCACGTGACTCTGCAGGCACTGATCAGGTGGCTGACAAAGTACAGATCAGGTGACTGAGCATGCAATGATCCCGTGGCTACCATGCACTGATCCCGTGACTTCGCATGCACTGATGACGTGGCTGATCAGGCAGTGATCACGTGTTTATCAGGCAGTGATCAGTGAGTGACAGGCACTGATTATGGGACTGTGCACGCACTGATCACGTGGCTATCATGCACTGATCACGTGACTGCGCATGCACTGATGACGTGGCTGATTGGGCACTTATCACGTTTTTCTCAGGCAGTGATCAGTGACTGAAAGGCGCTGATCATGGAACTGTGCACGCACTGATCACGTGGCTGATCAGGAACTGACCACCTGACTGCACATGCAGTGATCACGTGGCTGTTTATTCACTGATCACGTGTTTATCATACGGTGATCATGTGACTGAGAGGCGCTGATCACGTGACTGTGCCGTCAGTGATCACGTGGCTGATCAAGCACTGATATTGTGACTGAGCATGCACTGATCATGTGCCGGGAGCCGGTGAGGCATTCCAGTCTGGACAAAGGTCATGAGGAAGGAGGCTCGGCATACGCAAATGCGGGATCGAGCCTCAGGAGTCCACCCGGATATTCTCCAGCATCTCCCCCCCAAAAAAACCAGAGTCTGCCTACTATATTGCTTTGTGCTCTCACCTCTGATTTCACTGGGGTCTGTCCCCCCCCCACCATCTCGCTCTCTCTGTCAAAGTGTTAACTTACAGCTCCAATTCATAAAGTTCCTTGTCATTCTTCCCTTTAACATCCAGCTGAGTCTCCATCTGGATCGAGGAACCCACCAGGCTTACTAATTATGCCTGGGCTGCTAAGACCCACTCGAGAAGGTGTCTAGGGTTAGGCACCTTCCGCTATTCGAGAGGGCGCCTGCGGCCTACGTAAGTGGTGCAAACTTCTTGTCTTGAAGTTTGATTGGTCTCCCGCGTAAACCAAGCTACTCAGTCTCTTTTCTCCACCGAATTTTCCTACTGAGCTATCCTCATATTATTATTCTTGACGTCTCTGACGAGCATATAAATAGTCGCCTAGGCCATCTCTCCTTCCAATACCCTGGATCAGCTGGGGCTGGTCCCCGGCAGGTGGCGTCGAACAGGGACCTCATGAGGCAATACTCAAAGAGCTGAGCAGACACGAACCACGCAATCAGCAGGCAATAAGCATGGAGCTCAGCAGTGACGAATCATGCTGCTCAACTGGCAATAATCAAGCAGGTGACCAGGCAGGAATCACGCAGCTCAGCTGGCAATTGTTAAGCAGATGAGCCGACAGGAATCACGCAGCTCAGCTGGCAATTGTCAAGCACATGAGCCGACAGGAATCACGCAGCTCAGCTGGCAATTGTCATGCAGATGAGCCGGCAGGCATCACGCAGCTCAGCAGGCCCTGATCACGTGACTCTGCAGGCACTGATCACGTGGCTCTCATGCACTGATCACGTTACTGCGCATGCACTGATGACGTGGCTGATCGGGCACTGATCACGTGTTTATCAGGCAGTGATCAGTGACTGACAGGTGCTGATCATGGGACTGTGCACGCACTGTTCACGTGGCTGATCAGGAACTGACCACCTGACTGCGCATGCAGTGTTCACGTGGATGGTCGTTCACCGATCACGTGTTTATCATACGGTGATCACGTGACTGAGAGGCGCTGATCACGGGACTGTGCACGCATTGATCACGTGGCTGATCAAGCACTGATATCGTGACTGAGCATGCAGTGATCATGTGCCGGGAGCCGGTGAGGCATTCCACTCTGGACAAAGGTCATGAGGAAGGAGGTTCGGCATACGCAAATGCGGGATCGAGCCCCAGGAGTCCACCCGGATATTCTCGAGCATGTCCCCACCAAAAAAACCAGAGTCTGCCTTCTATATTGCTTTGTGCTCTCACCTCTGATTTCACTGGGGGCTGTCCCCCACCACCATCTCGCTCTCTCTGTCAAAGAGTTAACTTACAGCTCCAATTCATAAAGTTCCTTGTCATTCTTCCCTTTAACTTCCAGCTGAGTCTCCATCTGGAGCGAGGAACCCACCACGCTTAAAAATTATGCCTGGGCTGCTAAGACCCACTGGAGAAGATGTCTAGGGTGAGGCACCTTCCGCTATTCGAGAGGGCGCCTGCGGCCTACGGAAGTGGTGCAAACTTCTTGTCTTGAAGTTTGATTGGTCTCTCGCGTAAACCAAGCTACTCAGTCTCTTTTCTCCACCGAATTTTCCTACTGAGCTATCCTCATACTATTATTCTTGACATCTCTGATTAGCATATAAATAGTCGCCTAGGCCATCTCTCCTTCGAACACCCTGGATCAGCTGGGGCTGGTCCCCGGCAGGTGGCGCCCGAACAGGGACCTCAGGAGGCAATACTCAAAGAGCTGAGCAGACACGAACCACGCAATCAGCAGGCAGTAAGCATGGAGCTCAGCACTGACGAATCATGCTGCTCAACTGGCAATAATCAAGCAGGTGACCAGGCAGGAATCACGCAGCTCAGCTGGCAATTGTTATGCAGATGAGCCGACAGGAATCACGCAGCTCAGCTGGCAATGGTCATGCAGATGAGCCGGCAGGCATCATGCAGCTCATCAGGCCCTGATCACGTGACTCTGCAGGCACTGATCACGTGGCTCTCATGCACTGATCACGTGTTTCTTAGGCAATGATCAGTGACTGACAGGCGCTGATCATGGGACTGTGCACACACTGATCACGTGGCTATCATGCACTGATCACGTGACTGCCCATGCACTGATGACGTGGCTGATCTGGCACTGATCACGTGTTTATCAGGCAGTGATCAGTGACTGAGAGGTGCTGATCACGGGACTGTGCACGCACTGATCACGTGGCTGATCAAGCACCGATATCGTGACTGAGCATGCACTGCTCATGTGCCGGGAGCCAGTGAGGCATTCCACTCTGGACTAAGGTCATGAGGAAGAAGGCTCGGCATACGCAAATGCGGGATCAAGCCTCAGGAGTCCACCCGGATATTCTCCAGCATCTCCCCCCCAGAAAAACCAGAGTTTGCCTACTTTATTGCTTTGTGCTCTCACCTCTGATTTCACTGGGGGCTGTCCTCCACCACCATCTCGCTCTCTCTGTCAAAGAGTTAAATTACAGCTCCAATTCATAAAGTTCCTTGTCATTCTTCCCTTTAACTTCCAGCTGAGTCTCCATCTGGAGCGCGGAACCCACCACGCTTACTAATTATGCCTGGGCTGCTAAGGCCCACTCGAGAAGGTGTCTAGGATGAGGCACCTTCCGCTATTCGAGAGGGCACCTGCGGCCTACGGAAGTGGTGCAAACTTCTTGTCTTGAAGTTTGATTGGTCTCCCGCATAAACCAAGCTACTCAGTCTCTTTTCTCCACAGAATTTTCCTACTGAGCTATCCTCATACTATTATTCTTGACATCTCTGATTAGCATATAAATAGTCGCCTAGGCCATCTCTCCTTCGAATACCCTGGATCAGCTGGGGCTGGTCCCCGGCAGGTGGCGCCCGAACAGGGACCTCAGGAGGCAATACTCAAAGAGCTGAGCAGACACGAACCACGCAATCAGCAGGCAATAAGCATGGAGCTCAGCAGTGACGACTCATGCTGCTCAACTGGCAATAATCAAGCAGGTGACCTGGCAGGAATCACGCAGCTCAGCTGGCAATTGTCAAGCTGATCGGCCGACAGGAATCACGCAGTTCAGCTGGCAATTGTCATTCAGATGAGCCGGCAGGAATCAGGCAGCTCAGCAGGCCCTGATCACGTGACTCTGCAGGCACTGATCACGTGGCTGATCAAGAACAGATCAGGTGACTGAGCATGCACTGGTCACGTGGCTATCATGCACAGATCACGTGAAAGAGCATGCACTGATGACGTGGCTGATGGGCACTGATCCCGTGTTTATCAGGCAGTGATCAGTGACTGACAGGCGCTGATCATGGGACTGTGCACGCACTGATCACGTGGCTGATCAGGAACTGACCACCTGACTGCGCATGCAGTGATCACGTGGCTGTTTATTCACTGATAACGTGTTTATCATACGGTGATCATGTGACTGAGAGGCGCTGATCATGTGACTGTGCCGTCAGTGATCACGTGGCTGATCAAGCACTGATATCGTGACTGAGCATGCACTGATCATGTGCGCGGAGCCGGTGAGGCATTCCACTCTGGACAAAGGTCATGAGGAAGGAGGCTCGGCATACGCAAATGCGGGATCGAGCCTCAGGAGTCCACCTGGATATTCTCTAGCATCTCCCCCCCCCAAAAAAAACCAGAGTCTGCCTACTATATTGCTTTGTGCTCTCACCTCTGATTTCACTGGGGTCTGTCCCCCCCCCACCATCTCGCTCTCTCTGTCAAAGAGTTAACTTACAGCTCCAAATCATAAAGTTCCTTGTCATTCAGCCCTTTAACATCCAGCTGAGTCTCCATCTGGATCGAGGAACCCACCAGGCTTACTAATTATGCCTGGGCTGCTAAGACCCACTCGAGAAGGTGTCTAGGGTGAGGCACCTTCCGCTATTCGAGAGGGCGCCTGCGGCCTACGGAAGTGGTGCAAACTTCTTGTCTTGAAGTTTGATTGGTCTCCCGCATAAACCAAGATACTCAGTCTCTTTTCTCCACCGAATTTTCCTGCTGAGCTATCCTCATACTATTATTCTTGACATCTCTGATAAGCATATAAATAGTCGCCTAGGCCATCTCTCCTTCGAATACCCTGGATCAGCTGGGGCTGGACCCCAGCAGGTGGCGCCTGAACAGGGACCTCAGGAGGCAATACTCAAAGAGCTGAGCAGACACGAACCACGCAATCAGCAGGCAATAAGCATGGAGCTCAGCAGTGACGTATCATGCTGCTCAACTGGCAATAATCAAGCAGGTGACCAGGCAGGAATCACGCAGCTCAGCTGGCAATTGTCAAGCAGATGAGCCGACAGGAATCACGCAGCTGAGCTGGAAATTGTCATGCAGATGAGCCGGCAGGAATCACGCAGCTCAGCAGGCCCTGATCACGTGACTCTGCAGGCACTGATCACGTGGCTGATCAAGTACAGATCACGTGACTGAGCATGCAATGATCCCGTGGCTACCATGCACTGATCACGTGACTTCGCATGCACTGATGACGTGGCTGATCAGGCAGTGATCACGTGTTTATCAGGCAGTGATCAGTGACTGACAGGCGCTGATCATGGGACTGTGCACGCACTGATCACGTGGCTATCATGCACTGATCACGTGACTGCGCATGCACTGATGACGTGGCTGATTGGGCACTTATCACGTTTTTCTCAGGCAGTGATCAGTGACTGAAAGGCGCTGATTATGGAACTGTGCACGCACTGATCACGTGGCTGATCAGGAACTGACCACCTGACTGCACATGCAGTGATCACGTGGCTGTTTATTCACTGATCACGTGTTTATCATACGGTGATCATGTGACTGAGAGGCGCTGATCACGTGACTGTGCCGTCAGTGATCACGTGGCTGATCAAGCACTGATATTGTGACTGAGCATGCACTGATCATGTGCCGGGAGCCGGTGAGGCATTCCAGTCTGGACAAAGGTCATGAGGAAGGAGGCTCGGCATACGTAAATGCGGGATCGAGCCTCAGGAGTCCACCCGGATATTCTCCAGCATCTCCCCCAAAAAAAAACCAGAGTCTGCCTACTATATTGCTTTGTGCTCTCACCTCTGATTTCACTGGGGTCTGTCCCCCCCCCACCATCTCGCTCTCTCTGTCAAAGAGTTAACTTACAGCTCCAATTCATAAAGTTCCTTGTCATTCTTCCCTTTAACATCCAGCTGAGTCTCCATCTGCATCGAGGAACCCACCAGGCTTACTAATTATGCCTGGGCTGCTAAGACCCACTCGAGAAGGTGTCTAGGGTGAGGCACCTTCCGCTATTCGAGAGGGCGCCTGCGGCCTACGTAAGTGGTGCAAACTTCTTGTCTTGAAGTTTGATTGGTCTCCCGCGTAAACCAAGCTACTCAGTCTCTTTTCTCCACCGAATTTTCCTACGGAGCTATCCTGATATTATTATTCTTGACGTCTCTGATGAGCATATAAATAGTCGCCTAGGCCATCTCTCCTTCCAATACCCTGGATCAGCTGGGGCTGGTCCCCGGCAGGTGGTGCCGAACAGGGACCTCATGAGGCAATACTCAAAGAGCTGAGCAGACACGAACCACGCAATCAGCAGGCAATAAGCATGGAGCTCAGCAGTGACGAATCATGCTGCTCAACTGGCAATAATCAAGCAGGTGACCAGGCAGGAATCACGCAGCTCAGCTGGCAATTGTTAAGCAGATGAGCCGACAGGAATCACGCAGCTCAGCTGGCAATTGTCAAGCACATGAGACGACAGGAATCACGCAGCTCAGCTGGCAATTGTCATGCAGATGAGCCGACAGGCATCACGCAGCTCAGCAGGCCCTGATCACGTGACTCTGCAGGCACTGATCACGTGGCTCTCATGCACTGATCACGTGTTTCTTAGGCAATGATCAGTGACTGACAGGCGCTGATCATGGGACTGTGCACGCACTGATCACGTGGCTCTAATGCACTGATCACGTTTTTCTTAGGCAGTGATCAGTGACTGACAGGCGCTCATCATGGGAGTGTGCACACACTGATCACGTGGCTATCATGCACTGATCACGTGACTGCCCATGCACTGATGACGTGGCTGATCTGGCACTGATCACGTGTTTATCAGGCAGTGATCAGTGACTGAGAGGTGCTGATCACGGGACTGTGCACGCACTGATCACGTGGCTGATCAAGCACCGATATCGTGACTGAGCATGCACTGCTCATGTGCCGGGAGCCGGTGAGGCATTCCACTCTGGACTAAGGTCATGAGGAAGGAGGCTCGGCATACGCAAATGCGGGATCGAGCCTCAGGAGTCCACCCGGATATTCTCCAGCATCTCCCCCCCAGAAAAACCAGAGTGTGCCTACTTTATTGCTTTGTGCTCTCACCTCTGATTTCACTGGGGGCTGTCCTCCACCACCATCTCGCTCTCTCTGTCAAAGAGTTAAATTACAGCTCCAATTCATAAAGTTCCTTGTCATTCTTCCCTTTAACTTCCAGCTGAGTCTCCATCTGGAGCGCGGAACCCACCACGCTTACTAATTATGCCTGGGCTGCTAAGGCCCACTCGAGAAGGTGTCTAGGGTGAGGCACCTTCCGCTATTCGAGAGGGCGCCTGCGGCCTACGGAAGTGGTGCAAACTTCTTGTCTTGAAGTTTGATTGGTCTCCTGCATAAACCAAGCTACTCAGTCTCTTTTCTCCACCGAATTTTCCTACTGAGCTATCCTCATAATATTATTCTTGAGATCTCTGATTAGCATATAAATAGTCGCCTAGGCCATCTCTCCTTCGAATACCCTGGATCACTTGGGTCTGGTCCCCAGCAGGTGGCGCCCGAACAGGGACCTCAGGAGGCAATACTCAAAGAGCTGAGCAGACACGAACCACGCAATCAGCAGGCAATAAGCATGGAGCTCAGCAGTGACGACTTATGCTGCTCAACTGGCAATAATCAAGCAGGTGACCTGGCAGGAATCACGCAGCTCAGCTGGCAATTGTCAAGCTGATCGGCCGACAGGAATCACGCAGTTCAGCTGGCAATTGTCATTCAGATGAGCCGGCAGGAATCACGCAGCTTAGCAGGCCCTGATCACGTGGCTGATTAAGAACAGATCAGGTGACTGAGCATGCACTGGTTACGTGGCTATCATGCACAGATAACGTGACAGAGCATGCACTGATGACCTGGCTGATCAGGCAATGATCACATGGCTCATCATGCACTGATCACGTGTTTATCAAGCAGTGATCAGTGACTGACAGGCGCTCATCATGGGACTGTGCCCGCACTGATCACGTGGCTATCATGCACTGAACACCTGACTGCGCATGCATTGATGACGTGGCTGATCTGGCACTGCTCATGTGTTTATCAGGCAGTGATCAGTGACTGACCGGCGCTGATCATGGGACTGTGCACGCACTGATCACGTGGCTATCATGCACTGATCACGTTACTGCGCATGCACTGATGACGTGGCTGATCGGGCACTGATCACGTGTTTATCAGGCAGTGATCAGTGACTGACAGGTGCTGATCATGGGACTGTGCACGCACTGTTCACGTGGCTGATCAGGAACTGACCACCTGACTGCGCATGCAGTGTTCACGTGGATGGTCGTTCACCGATCACGTGTTTATCATACGGTGATCACGTGACTGAGAGGCGCTGATCACGGGACTGTGCAGTCAGTGATCACGTGGCTGATCAAGCACTGATATCATGACTGAGCATGCACTGATCATGTGCCGGGAGCCGGTGAGGCATTCCACTCTGGACAAAGGTCATGAGGAAGGAGGTTCGGCATACGCAAATGCGGGATCGAGCCCCAGGAGTCCACCCGGATATTCTCGAGCATGTCCCCACCAAAAAAACCAGAGTCTGCCTTCTATATTGCTTTGTGCTCTCACCTCTGATTTCACTGGGGGCTGTCCCCCACCACCATCTCGCTCTCTCTGTCAAAGAGTTAACTTACAGCTCCAATTCATAAAGTTCCTTGTCATTCTTCCATTTAACTTCCAGCTGAGTCTCCATCTGGAGCGAGGAACCCACCACACTTAAGAATTATGCCTGGGCTGCTAAGACCCACTCGAGAAGGTGTCTAGGGTGAGGCACCTTCCGCTATTCGAGAGGGCGCCTGTGGCCTACGGAAGTGGTGCAAACTTCTTGTCTTGAAGTTTGATTGGTCTCTCGCGTAAACCAAGCTACTCAGTCTCTTTTCTCCACCGAATTTTCCTACTGAGCTATCCTCATACTATTATTCTTGACATCTCTGATTAGCATATAAATAGTCGCCTAGGCCATCTCTCCTTCGAATACCCTGGATCAGCTGGGGCTGGTCCCCGGCAGGTGGCGCCCGAACAGGGACCTCAGGAGGCAATACTCAAAGAGCTGAGCAGACACGAACCACGCAATTAGCAGGCAATAAGCATGGAGCTCAGCACTGACGAATCATGCGGCTCAACTGGCAATAATCAAGCAGGTGACCAGGCAGGAATCACTCAGCTCAGCTGGCAACTGTCAAGCAGATGTGCCGACAGGAATCACGCAGCTCATCTGGCAATTGTCATGCAGATGAGCCGGCAGGAATCACGCTGCTCATCTGGCAATTGTCATGCAGATGAACCCGCAGGAATCACGAAGCTGAGCAGGCCCTGATCACGTGACTCTGCAGGCACTGATCATGTGACTGATCAAGTCCAGATCACGTGACTGAGCATGCACTGATCACGTGGCTATCATGCACTGAACACGTGACTCCGCATGCACTGATAACGTGGCTGATCGGGCACTGATCACATGGCTCATCATGCACTGATCACCTATTTATCAGGCAATGCTCAGGGACTGACAGTCGCTGATCATGGGACTGTGCCCGCACTGATCAGGTGGCTATAATGCACTAATCACGTGACTGCGCATGCAATGATGACGTGGCTTCACATGCACTGATGACGTGGCTGATCGGGCACTGATCACGTGTTTATCAGGCAGTGATCAGTGACTGACAAGCGCTGATCATGGGACTGTGCACTCACTGATCACGAGGCTGATCAGGAACTGACCACCAGACTGCGCATGCAGTGATCACGTGGCTGGTCGCTCAATGATCACGTTTTTATCATACGGTGATCACGTGACTGAGAGGCGCTGATCACGTGATTCTGCAGTCAGTGATTACGTGGCTGATCATGCACTGATATCGTTACTGACCATGCACTGATAAGGTGCCGGGAGCCGGTGAGGAATTCCACTCTGGACCAAGGTCATGAGGAAGGAGGCTCAGCATACGCAAATGTGGGATCAAGCCTCAGGAGTCCACCTGGATATTCTCGAGCATCTCCCACCCAAAAAAACCAGAGTCTGCCTATTTTATTGCTTTGTGCTGTTACCTCTGATTTCAATGGGGACTGTCCCCCACCACCATCTCGCTCTCTCTGTCGAAGAGTTAACTTACAGCTCCAATTCATAAGGTTCCTTGTCATTCTTCCCTTTAACTTCCAGCTGAGTCTACATCTGGAGCGTGGAACTCACCACGCTTACTAATTATGCCTGGGCTGCTAAGACCCACTCGAGAAGGTGTCTAGGGTGAGGCACCTTCCGCTATTCGAGAGGGCGCCTGCGGCCTACGTAACTGGTGCAAACTTCTTGTCTTGAAGTTTGATTGGTCTCCCGCATAAACCAAGCTACTCAGTCTCTTTTCTCCACCGAATTTTCCTACTGAGCTATCCTAATATTATTATTCTTGACATCTCTGATTAGCATATAAATAGTCGCCTAGGCCATCTCTCCTTCGAATACCCTGGATCAGCTGGGGCTGGTCCCCGGCAGGTGGCGCCTGAACAGGGACCTCAGGTGGCAATACTCAAAGAGCTGAGCAGACACGAACCACGCAATCAGCAGGCAATAAGCATGGAGCTGAGCAGTGACCAATCATGCTGCTCAACTGGCAATGAATCAAGCAGGTGACCTGGCAGGAATCAAGCAGCTCAGCCAGCAATTGTCAAGCAGATGAGCCGACAGGTATCACGCAGTTCAGCTGCCAATTGTCATGCAGAAGAGACGGCAGGAATCACGCAGCTCAGCAGGCCCTGTTCACATGACTCTGCAGGCACTGATCACGTGGCTGATCAAGTCCAGATCACGTGACTGAGCATGCACTGATCACGTGGCTCTCCTGCACTGATCACATGACTTCGCATGCACTGATGACGTGGCTGATCAGGCACTGATCACATGGCTCATCATGCACTGATCACGTGTTTCTCAGGCAATGATCAGTGACTGACAGGCGCTGATCATGGGACTGTGCACGCACTGATCACGTGGCTATCATGCACTGATCACATGACTGGGCATGCACTGATGTCGGGGCTGATGGGCACTGATCCCGTGTTTGTCACGCAGTGATCAGTGACTGACAGGCGCTGATCATGGGACTGTGCACGCACTGATCACGTGGCTGATCAGGAACTGACCACCTGACTGCGCATGCAGTGATCACGTGGCTGGTCGTTCAGTGATCACGTGTTTATCATACAGTGATCACGTGACTGAGAGGCGCTGATCACGTGACTGTGCCGTCAGTGATCAAGTGGCTGATCATTCACTGATGCACTGATATCGTGCCTGAGCATGCACTGATCATGTGCAGGGAGCCGGTGAGGCATTCCACTCTGGACAAAGGTCATGAGGAAGGAGGCCCGGCAAACGCAAATGCGGGATCGAGCCTCAGGAGACCACCCGGATATTCCCGAACATCTCCCCCCCAAAAAAAACAGAGTCTGCCTACTGTATTGCTTTGTGCTCTCACCTCTGATTTCACTGGGGGCTGTCCCCCACCACCATCTCGCTCTCTCTGTCAAAGAGTTAACTTACAGCTCCAATTCATAAAGTTCCTTGTCATTCTTCCCTTTAACTTCCAGCTGAGTCTCCATCTGGACCAAGGAACCTACCACGCTTACTAATTATGCCTGGGCTGCTAAGACCCACTCAAGAAGGTGTCTACGGTGAGGCACCTTCTGCTATTCGAGAGGGCGCCTGCGGCCTAGGTAACTGGTGCAAACTTCTTGTCTTGAAGTTTGATTGGTCTCCCGCGTAAACCAAGCTACTCAGTCTCTTTTCTCCACCGAATTTTCCTACTGAGCTATCCTAATATTATTATTCTTGACATCTCTGATTAGCATATAAATAGTCGCCTAGGCCATCTCTCCTTCGAATACCCTGGATCAGCTGGGGCTGGTCCCCAGCAGGTGGCGCCCGAACAGGGACCTCAGGAGGCAATACTCAAAGAGCTGAGCAGACACGAACCACGCAATCAGCAGGCAATAAGCATGGAGCTCAGCAGTGACGTATCATGCTGCTCAACTGGCAATAATCAAGCAGGTGACCTGGCAGGAATCATGCAGCTCAGCTGGCAATTGTCAAGCAGATGAGCCGGCAGGAATCACGCAGCTCAGCAGGCCCTGATCACGTGACTCTGCAGGCACTGATCACGTGGCTGATCAAGTACAGATCACGTGACTGAGCATGAAATGATCCCGTGGCTACCATGCACTGATCACGTGACTTCGCATGCACTGATGACGTGGCTGATCAGGCAGTGATCACGTGTTTATCAGGCAGTGATCAGTGACTGACAGGCGCTGATCATGGGACTGTGCACGCACTGATCACGTGGCTATCATGCACTGATCACGTGACTGCGCATGCACTGATGACATGGCTGATCGGGCACTTATCACGTTTTTCTCAGGCAGTGATCAGTGACTGAAAGGCGCTGATCATGGAACTGTGCACGCACTGATCACGTGGCTGATCAGGAACTGACCACCTGACTGCGCATGCAGTGATCACGTGGCTGTTTGTTCACTGATCACGTCTTTATCATACGGTGATCATGTGACTGAGAGGCGCTGATCACGTGACTGTGCCGTCAGTGATCACGTGGCTGATCAAGCACTGATATCGTGCCTAAGCATGCACTGATCATGTGCCGGGAGCCGGTGAGGCATTCCAGTCTGGACAAAGGTCACTAGGAAGGAGGCTCGGCATACGCAAATGCGGGATCGAGCCTCAGGAGTCCACCCGGATATTCTCCAGCATCTCCCCCCCCAAAAAAACAGAGTCTGCCTACTATATTGCTTTGTGCTCTCACCTCTGATTTCACTGGGATCTGTCCCCCCCCCACCATCTCGCTCTCTCTGTCAAAGAGTTAACTTACAGCTCCAATTCATAAAGTTCCTTGTCATTCCTCCCTTTAACATCCAGCTGATTCTCCATCTGGATCGAGGAACCCACCAGGCTTACAAATTATGCCTGGGCTGCTAAGACCCACTCGAGAAGGTGTCTAGGGTGAGGCACCTTCCGCTATTCGAGAGGGCGCCTGCGGCCTACGTAAGTGGTGCAAACTTCTTGTCTTGAAGTTTGATTGGTCTCCCGCGTAAACCAAGCTTCTCAGTCTCTTTTCTCCACCGAATTTTCCTACTGAGCTATCCTCATATTATTATTCGTGACGTCTCTGATGAGCATATAAATAGTCGCCTAGGCCATCTCTCCTTCCAATACCCTGGATCAGCTGGGGCTGGTCCCCGGAAGGTGGCGCCCGAACAGGGACCTCAGGAGGCAATACTCAAAGAGCTGAGCAGACACGAACCACGCAATCAGCAGGCAATAAGCATGGAGCTCAGCAGTGACGAATCATGCTGCTCAACTGGCAATAATCAAGCAGGTGACCAGGCAGGAATCACGCAGCTCAGCTGGCAATTGTTAAGCAGATGAGCCGACAGGAATCACGCAGCTCAGCTGGCAATGGTCATGCAGATGAGCCGGCAGGCATCATGCAGCTCATCAGGCCCTGATCACGTGACTCTGCAGGCACTGATCACGTGGCTCTCATGCACTGATCACGTGTTTCTTAGGCAATGATCAGTGACTGACAGGCGCTGATCATGGGACTGTGCACACACTGATCACGTGGCTATCATGCACTGATCACGTGACTGCCCATGCACTGATGACGTGGCTGATCTGGCACTGATCACGTGTTTATCAGGCAGTGATCAGTGACTGAGAGGTGCTGATCACGGGACTGTGCACGCACTGATCACGTGGCTGATCAAGCACCGATATCGTGACTGAGCATGCACTGCTCATGTGCCGGGAGCCGGTGAGGCATTCCACTCTGGACTAAGGTCATGAGGAAGAAGGCTCGGCATACGCAAATGCGGGATCAAGCCTCAGGAGTCCACCCGGATATTCTCC
This sequence comes from Bos indicus, assembly GCF_029378745.1. Lineage (NCBI taxonomy): Eukaryota > Metazoa > Chordata > Mammalia > Artiodactyla > Bovidae > Bos > Bos indicus. Next base: position 33,240 of record NW_027223721.1, read on the forward strand.
AGCATCTCCCCCCCAGAAAAACCAGAGTTTGCCTACTTTATTGCTTTGTGCTCTCACCTCTGATTTCACTGGGGGCTGTCCTCCACCACCATCTCGCTCTCTCTGTCAAAGAGTTAAATTACAGCTCCAATTCATAAAGTTCCTTGTCATTCTTCCCTTTAACTTCCAGCTGAGTCTCCATCTGGAGCGCGGAACCCACCACGCTTACTAATTATGCCTGGGCTGCTAAGACCCACTCGAGAAGGTGTCTAGGGTGAGGCACCTTCCGCTATTCGAGAGGGCGCCTGCGGCCTACGGAAGTGGTGCAAACTTCTTGTCTTGAAGTTTGATTGGTCTCCCGCCTAAACCAAGCTACTCAGTCTCTTTTCTCCACCGAATTTTCCTACTGAGCTATCCTCATACTATTATTCTTGACATCTCTGATTAGCATATAAATAGTCGCCTAGGCCATCTCTCCTTCGAATACCCTGGATCAGCTGGGGCTGGTCCCCGGCAGGTGGCGCCCGAACAGGGACCTCAGGAGGCAATACTCAAAGAGCTGAGCAGACACGAACCACGCAATCAGCAGGCAATAAGCATGGAGCTCAGCAGTGACGACTCATGCTGCTCAACTGGCAATAATCAAGCAGGTGACCTGGCAGGAATCACGCAGCTCAGCTGGCAATTGTCAAGCTGATCGGCCGACAGGAATCACGCAGTTCAGCTGGCAATTGTCATTCAGATGAGCCGGCAGGAATCAGGCAGCTCAGCAGGCCCTGATCACGTGACTCTGCAGGCACTGATCACGTGGCTGATCAAGAACAGATCAGGTGACTGAGCATGCACTGGTCACGTGGCTATCATGCACAGATCACGTGAAAGAGCATGCACTGATGACGTGGCTGATGGGCACTGATCCCGTGTTTATCAGGCAGTGATCAGTGACTGACAGGCGCTGATCATGGGACTGTGCACGCACTGATCACGTGGCTGATCAGGAACTGACCACCTGACTGCGCATGCAGTGATCACGTGGCTGTTTATTCACTGATCACGTGTTTATCATACGGTGATCATGTGACTGAGAGGCGCTGATCATGTGACTGTGCCGTCAGTGATCACGTGGCTGATCAAGCACTGATATCGTGACTGAGCATGCACTGATCATGTGCGCGGAGTCGGTGAGGCATTCCACTCTGGACAAAGGTCATGAGGAAGGAGGCTCGGCATACGCAAATGCGGGATCGAGCCTCAGGAGTCCACCTGGATATTCTCTAGCCTCTCCCCCCCCCAAAAAAAACCAGAGTCTGCCTACTATATTGCTTTGGGCTCTCACCTCTGATTTCACTGGGGTCTGTCCCCCCCCCCCACCATCTCGCTCTCTCTGTCAAAGAGTTAACTTACAGCTCCAATTCATAAAGTTCCTTGTCATTCTTCCCTTTAACATCCAGCTGAGTCTCCATCTGGAGCGCGGAACCCACCACGCTTACTAATTATGCCTGGGCTGCTAAGGCCCACTCGAGAAGGTGTCTAGGGTGAGGCACCTTCCGCTATTCGAGAGGGCACCTGCGGCCTACGGAAGTGGTGCAAACTTCTTGTCTTGAAGTTTGATTGGTCTCCCGCATAAACCAAGCTACTCAGTCTCTTTTCTCCACCGAATTTTCCTACTGAGCTATCCTCATACTATTATTCTTGACATCTCTGATTAGCATATAAATAGTCGCCTAGGCCATCTCTCCTTCGAATACCCTGGATCAGCTGGGGCTGGTCCCCGGCAGGTGGCGCCCGAACAGGGACCTCAGGAGGCAATACTCAAAGAGCTGAGCAGACACGAACCACGCAATCAGCAGGCAATAAGCATGGAGCTCAGCAGTGACGACTCATGCTGCTCAACTGGCAATAATCAAGCAGGTGACCTGGCAGGAATCACGCAGCTCAGCTGGCAATTGTCAAGCTGATCGGCCGACAGGAATCACGCAGTTCAGCTGGCAATTGTCATTCAGATGAGCCGGCAGGAATCAGGCAGCTCAGCAGGCCCTGATCACGTGACTCTGCAGGCACTGATCACGTGGCTGATCAAGAACAGATCAGGTGACTGAGCATGCACTGGTCACGTGGCTATCATGCACAGATCACGTGAAAGAGCATGCACTGATGACGTGGCTGATGGGCACTGATCCCGTGTTTATCAGGCAGTGATCAGTGACTGACAGGCGCTGATCATGGGACTGTGCACGCACTGATCACGTGGCTGATCAGGAACTGACCACCTGACTGCGCATGCAGTGATCACGTGGCTGTTTATTCACTGATCACGTGTTTATCATACGGTGATCATGTGACTGAGAGGCGCTGATCATGTGACTGTGCCGTCAGTGATCACGTGGCTGATCAAGCACTGATATCGTGACTGAGCATGCACTGATCATGTGCGCGGAGTCGGTGAGGCATTCCACTCTGGACAAAGGTCATGAGGAAGGAGGCTCGGCATACGCAAATGCGGGATCGAGCCTCAGGAGTCCACCTGGATATTCTCTAGCCTCTCCCCCCCCAAAAAAAACCAGAGTCTGCCTACTATATTGCTTTGTGCTCTCACCTCTGATTTCACTGGGGTCTGTCCCCCCCCCACCATCTCGCTCTCTCTGTCAAAGAGTTAACTTACAGCTCCAATTCATAAAGTTCCTTGTCATTCTTCCCTTTAACATCCAGCTGAGTCTCCATCTGGATCGAGGAACCCACCAGGCTTACTAATTATGCCTGGGCTGCTAAGACCCACTCGAGAAGGTGTCTAGGGTGAGGCACCTTCCGCTATTCGAGAGGGCGCCTGCGTCCTACGTAACTGGTGCAAACTTCTTGTCTTGAAGTTTGATTGGTCTCCCGCATAAACCAAGCTACTCAGTCTCTTTTCTCCACCGAATTTTACTACTGAGCTATCCTAATATTATTATTCTTGACATCTCTGATTAGCATATAAATAGTCGCCTAGGCCATCTCTCCTTCGAATACCCTGGATCAGCTGGGGTTGGTCCCCAGCAGGTGGCGCCTGAACAGGGACCTCAGGAGGCAATACTCAAAGAGCTGAGCAGACACGAACCACGCAATCAGCAGGCAATAAGCATGGAGTTCAGCAGTGACGTATCATGCTGCTCAACTGGCAATGAATCAAGCAGGTGACCTGGCAGGAATCACGCAGCTCAGCTGGCAATTGTCAAGCAGATGAGCCGACAGGAATCACGCAGCTGAGCTGGCAATTGTCATGCAGAAGAGACGGCAGGAATCACGCAGCTCAGCAGGCCCTGATCACGTGACTCTGCAGGCACTGATCAGGTGGCTGACAAAGTACAGATCAGGTGACTGAGCATGCAATGATCCCGTGGCTACCATGCACTGATCCCGTGACTTCGCATGCACTGATGACGTGGCTGATCAGGCAGTGATCACGTGTTTATCAGGCAGTGATCAGTGAGTGACAGGCACTGATTATGGGACTGTGCACGCACTGATCACGTGGCTATCATGCACTGATCACGTGACTGCGCATGCACTGATGACGTGGCTGATTGGGCACTTATCACGTTTTTCTCAGGCAGTGATCAGTGACTGAAAGGCGCTGATTATGGAACTGTGCACGCACTGATCACGTGGCTGATCAGGAACTGACCACCTGACTGCACATGCAGTGATCACGTGGCTGTTTATTCACTGATCACGTGTTTATCATACGGTGATCATGTGACTTAGAGGCGCTGATCACGTGACTGTGCCGTCAGTGATCACGTGGCTGATCAAGCACTGATATTGTGACTGAGCATGCACTGATCATGTGCCGGGAGCCGGTGAGGCATTCCAGTCTGGACAAAGGTCATGAGGAAGGAGGCTCGGCATACGCAAATGCGGGATCGAGCCTCAGGAGTCCACCCGGATATTCTCCAGCATCTCCCCCCAAAAAAACCCAGAGTCTGCCTACTATATTGCTTTGTGCTCTCACCTCTGATTTCACTGGGGTCTGTCCCCCCCTACCATCTCGCTCTCTCTGTCAAAGAGTTAACTTACAGCTCCAATTCATAAAGTTCCTTGTCATTCTTCCCTTTAACATCCAGCTGAGTCTCCATCTGGATCGAGGAACCCACCAGGCTTACTAATTATGCCTGGGCTGCTAAGACCCACTCGAGAAGGTGTCTAGGGTTAGGTACCTTCCGCTATTCGAGAGGGCGCCTGCGGCCTACGTAAGTGGTGCAAACTTCTTGTCTTGAAGATTGATTGGTCTCCCGCGTAAACCAAGCTACTCAGTCTCTTTTCTCCACCGAATTTTCCTACTGAGCTATCCTCATATTATTATTCTTGACGTCTCTGACGAGCATATAAATAGTCGCCTAGGCCATCTCTCCTTCCAATACCCTGGATCAGCTGGGGCTGGTCCCCGGCAGGTGGCGTCGAACAGGGACCTCATGAGGCAATACTCAAAGAGCTGAGCAGACACGAACCACGCAATCAGCAGGCAATAAGCATGGAGCTCAGCAGTGACGAATCATGCTGCTCAACTGGCAATAATCAAGCAGGTGACCAGGCAGGAATCACGCAGCTCAGCTGGCAATTGTTAAGCAGATGAGCCGACAGGAATCACGCAGCTCAGCTGGCAATTGTCAAGCACATGAGCCGACAGGAATCACGCAGCTCAGCTGGCAATTGTCATGCAGATGAGCCGGCAGGCATCACGCAGCTCAGCAGGCCCTGATCACGTGACTCTGCAGGCACTGATCACGTGGCTCTCATGCACTGATCACGTGTTTCTTAGGCAATGATCAGTGACTGACAGGCGATGATCATGGGACTGTGCACGCACTGATCACGTGGCTCTAATGCACTGATCACGTTTTTCTTAGGCAGTGATCAGTGACTGACAGGCGCTCATCATGGGAGTGTGCACACACTGATCACGTGGCTATCATGCACTGATCACGTGACTCGGCATGCACTGATGACGTGGCTGATCTGGCACTGATCACGTGTTTATCAGGCAGTGATCAGTGACTGAGAGGTGCTGATCACGGGACTGTGCACGCACTGATGTCGTGGCTGATCAAGCACCGATATGGTGACTGAGCATGCACTGCTCATGTGCCGGGAGCCGGTGAGGCATTCCACTCTGGACTAAGGTCATGAGGAAGGAGGCTCGGCATACGCAAATGCGGAATCGAGCCTCAGGAATCCACCCGGATATTCTCCAGCATCTCCCCCCCAGAAAAACCAGAGTTTGCCTACTTTATTGCTTTGTGCTCTCACCTCTGATTTCACTGGGGGCTGTCCTCCACCACCATCTCGCTCTCTCTGTCAAAGAGTTAAATTACAGCTCCAATTCATAAAGTTCCTTGTCATTCTTCCCTTTAACTTCCAGCTGAGTCTCCATCTGGAGCGCGGAACCCACCACGCTTACTAATTATGCCTGGGCTGCTAAGGCCCACTCGAGAAGGTGTCTAGGGTGAGGCACCTTCCGCTATTCGAGAGGGCGCCTGCGGCCTACGGAAGTGGTGCAAACTTCTTGTCTTGAAGTTTGATTGGTCTCCCGCATAAACCAAGCTACTCAGTCTCTTTTCTCCACCGAATTTTCCTACTGAGCTATCCTCATACTATTATTCTTGACATCTCTGATTAGCATATAAATAGTCGCCTAGGCCATCTCTCCTTCGAATACCCTGGATCAGCTGGGGCTGGTCCCCGGCAGGTGGCGCCCGAACAGGGACCTCAGGAGGCAATACTCAAAGAGCTGAGCAGACACGAACCACGCAATCAGCAGGCAATAAGCATGGAGCTCAGCAGTGACGACTCATGCTGCTCAACTGGCAATAATCAAGCAGGTGACCTGGCAGGAATCACGCAGCTCAGCTGGCAATTGTCAAGCTGATCGGCCGACAGGAATCACGCAGTTCAGCTGGCAATTGTCATTCAGATGAGCCGGCAGGAATCACGAAGCTTAGCAGGCCCTGATTACGTGGCTGATCAAGAACAGATCAGGTGACTGAGCATGCACTGGTCACGTGGCTATCATGCACAGATCACGTGACAGAGCATGCACTGATGACGTGGCTGATCAGGCAATGATCATATGGCTCATCATGCACTGATCTCGTGTTTATCAGGCAGTGATCAGTGACTGACAGGCGCTCATCATGGGACTGTGCCCGCACTGATCACGTGGCTATCATGCACTGATCACGTGACTGCGCATGCATTGATGACGTGGCTGATCTGGCACTGCTCATGTGTTTATCAGGCAGTGATCAGTGACTGACAGGCGCTGATCATGGGACTGTGCACGCACTGATCACGTGGCTATCATGCACTGATCACGTTACTGCGCATGCACTGATGACGTCGCTGATCGGGCACTGATCACGTGTTTATCAGGCAGTGATCAGTGACTGACAGGTGCTGATCATGGGACTGTGCACGCACTGTTCACGTGGCTGATCAGGAAATGACCACCTGACTGCGCATGCAGTGTTCACGTGGATGGTCGTTCACCGATCACGTGTTTATCATACGGTGATCACGTGACTGAGAGGCGCGGATCACGGGACTGTGCAGTCAGTGATCACGTGGCTGATCAAGCACTGATATCATGACTGAGCATGCACTGATCATGTGCCGGGATCCGGTGAGGCATTCCACTCTGGACAAAGGTCATGAGGAAGGAGGTTCGGCATACGCAAATGCGGGATCGAGCCCCAGGAGTCCACCCGGATATTCTCGAGCATGTCCCCACCAAAAAAACCAGAGTCTGCCTTCTATATTGCTTTGTGCTCTCACCTCTGATTTCACTGGGGGCTGTCCCCCACCACCATCTCGCTCTCTCTGTCAAAGAGTTAACTTACAGCTCCAATTCATAAAGTTCCTTGTCATTCTTCCATTTAACTTCCAGCTGAGTCTCCATCTGGAGCGAGGAACCCACCACACTTAAGAATTATGCCTGGGCTGCTAAGACCCACTCGAGAAGGTGTCTAGGGTGAGGCACCTTCCGCTATTCGAGAGGGCGCCTGTGGCCTACGGAAGTGGTGCAAACTTCTTGTCTTGAAGTTTGATTGGTCTCTCGCGTAAACCAAGCTACTCATTCTCTTTTCTCCACCGAATTTTCCTACTGAGCTATCCTCATACTATTATTCTTGACATCTCTGATTAGCATATAAATAGTCGCCTAGGCCATCTCTCCTTCGAATACCCTGGATCAGCTGGGGCTGGTCCCCGGCAGGTGGCGCCGGAACAGGGACCTCAGGAGGCAATTCTCAAAGAGCTGAGCAGACACGAACCACGCAATTAGCAGGCAATAAGCATGGAGCTCAGCACTGACGAATCATGCGGCTCAACTGGCAATAATCAAGCAGGTGACCAGGCAGGAATCACTCAGCTCAGCTGGCAACTGTCAAGCAGATGTGCCGACAGGAATCACGCAGCTCATCTGGCAATTGTCATGCAGATGAGCCGGCAGGAATCACGCTGCTCATCTGGCAATTGTCATGCAGATGAACCCGCAGGAATCACGAAGCTGAGCAGGCCCTGATCACGTGACTCTGCAGGCACTGATCATGTGACTGATCAAGTCCAGATCACGTGACTGAGCATGCACTGATCACGTGGCTATCATGCACTGAACACGTGACTCCGCATGCACTGATAACGTGGCTGATCGGGCACTGATCACATGGCTCATCATGCACTGATCACCTATTTATCAGGCAATGCTCAGGGACTGACAGTCGCTGATCATGGGACTGTGCCCGCACTGATCAGGTGGCTATAATGCACTAATCACGTGACTGCGCATGCAATGATGACGTGGCTTCACATGCACTGATGACGTGGCTGATCGGGCACTGATCACGTGTTTATCAGGCAGTGATCAGTGACTGACAAGCGCTGATCATGGGACTGTGCACTCACTGATCACGAGGCTGATCAGGAACTGACCACCAGACTGCGCATGCAGTGATCACGTGGCTGGTCGCTCACTGATCACGTTTTTATCATACGGTGATCACGTGACTGAGAGGCGCTGATCACGTGACTCTGCAGTCAGTGATTACGTGGCTGATCATGCACTGATATCGTTACTGACCATGCACTGATAAGGTGCCGGGAGCCGGTGAGGAATTCCACTCTGGACCAAGGTCATGAGGAAGGAGGCTCAGCATACGCAAATGTGGGATCAAGCCTCAGGAGTCCACCTGGATATTCTCGAGCATCTCCCACCCAAAAAAACCAGAGTCTGCCTATTTTATTGCTTTGTGCTGTTACCTCTGATTTCAATGGGGACTGTCCCCCACCACCATCTCGCTCTCTCTGTCGAAGAGTTAACTTACAGCTCCAATTCATAAGGTTCCTTGTCATTCTTCCCTTTAACTTCCAGCTGAGTCTACATCTGGAGCGTGGAACTCACCACGCTTACTAATTATGCCTGGGCTGCTAAGACCCACTCGAGAAGGTGTCTAGGGTGAGGCACCTTCCGCTATTCGAGAGGGCGCCTGCGGCCTACGTAACTGGTGCAAACTTCTTGTCTTGAAGTTTGATTGGTCTCCCGCGTAAACCAAGCTACTCAGTCTCTTTTCTCCACCGAATTTTCCTACTGAGCTATCCTAATATTATTATTCTTGACATCTCTGATTAGCATATAAATAGTCGCCTAGGCCATCTCTCCTTCGAATACCCTGGATCAGCTGGGGCTGGTCCCCGGCAGGTGGCGCCCGAACAGGGACCTCAGGTGGCAATACTCAAAGAGCTGAGCAGACACGAACCACGCAATCAGCAGGCAATAAGCATGGAGCTCAGCAGTGACCAATCATGCTGCTCAACTCGCAATGAATCAAGCAGGTGACCTGGCAGGAATCAAGCAGCTCAGCCAGCAATTGTCAAGCAGATGAGCCGACAGGTATCACGCAGTTCAGCTGCCAATTGTCATGCAGAAGAGACGGCAGGAATCACGCAGCTCAGCAGGCCCTGTTCACATGACTCTGCAGGCACTGATCACGTGGCTGATCAGGTCCAGATCACGTGACTGAGCATGCACTGATCACGTGGCTCTCCTGCACTGATCACATGACTGCGCATGCACTGATGACGTGGCTGATCAGGCACTGATCACATGGCTCATCATGCACTGATCACGTGTTTCTCAGGCAATGATCAGTGACTGACAGGCGCTGATCATGGGACTGTGCACGCACTGATCACGTGGCTATCATGCACTGATCACATGACTGGGCATGCACTGATGTCGGGGCTGATGGGCACTGATCCCGTGTTTGTCACGCAGTGATCAGTGACTGACAGGCGCTGATCATGGGACTGTGCACGCACTGATCACGTGGCTGATCAGGAACTGACCACCTGACTGCGCATGCAGTGATCACGTGGCTGGTCGTTCAGTGATCACGTGTTTATCATACAGTGATCACGTGACTGAGAGGCGCTGATCACGTGACTGTGCCGTCAGTGATCAAGTGGCTGATCATTCACTGATGCACTGATATCGTGCCTGAACATGCACTGATCATGTGCAGGGAGCCGGTGAGGCATTCCACTCTGGACAAAGGTCATGAGGAAGGAGGCCCGGCAAACGCAAATGCGGGATCGAGCCTCAGGAGTCCACCCGGATATTCCCGAGCATCTCCCCCCCAAAAAAAACAGAGTCTGCCTACTGTATTGTTTTGTGCTCTCACCTCTGATTTCACTGGGGGCTGTCCCCCACCACCATCTCACTCTCTCTGCCAAAGAGTTAACTTACAGCTCCAATTCATAAAGTTCCTTGTCATTCTTCCCTTTAACTTCCAGCTGAGTCTCCATCTGGACCAAGGAACCTACCACGCTTACTAATTATGCCTGGGCTGCTAAGACCCACTCAAGAAGGTGTCTAGGGTGAGGCACCTTCTGCTATTCGAGAGGGCGCCTGCGGCCTAGGTAACTGGTGCAAACTTCTTGTCTTGAAGTTTGATTGGTCTCCCGCGTAAACCAAGCTACTCAGTCTCTTTTCTCCACCGAATTTTCCTACTGAGCTATCCTAATATTATTATTCTTGACATCTCTGATTAGCATATAAATAGTCGCCTAGGCCATCTCTCCTTCGAATACCCTGGATCAGCTGGGGCTGGTCCCCAGCAGGTGGCGCCCGAACAGGGACCTCAGGAGGCAATACTCAAAGAGCTGAGCAGACACGAACCACGCAATCAGCAGGCAATAAGCATGGAGCTCAGCAGTGACGTATCATGCTGCTCAACTGGCAATAATCAAGCAGGTGACCTGGCAGGAATCATGCAGCTCAGCTGGCAATTGTCATGCAGATGAGCCGGCAGGAATCACGCAGCTCAGCAGGCCCTGATCACGTGACTCTGCAGGCACTGATCACGTGGCTGATCAAGTACAGATCACGTGACTGAGCATGCAATGATCCCGTGGCTACCATGCACTGATCACGTGACTTCGCATGCACTGATGACGTGGCTGATCAGGCAGTGATCACGTGTTTATCAGGCAGTGATCAGTGACTGACAGGCGCTGATCATGGGACTGTGCACGCACTGATCACGTGGCTATCATGCACTGATCACGTGACTGCGCATGCACTGATGACATGGCTGATCGGGCACTTATCACGTTTTTCTCAGGCAGTGATCAGTGACTGAAAGGCGCTGATCATGGAACTGTGCACGCACTGATCACGTGGCTGATCAGGAACTGACCACCTGACTGCGCATGCAGTGATCACGTGGCTGTTTGTTCACTGATCACGTCTTTATCATACGGTGATCATGTGACTGAGAGGCGCTGATCACGTGACTGTGCCGTCAGTGATCACGTGGCTGATCAAGCACTGATATCGTGCCTAAGCATGCACTGATCATGTGCCGGGAGCCGGTGAGGCATTCCAGTCTGGACAAAGGTCACTAGGAAGGAGGCTCGGCATACGCAAATGCGGGATCGAGCCTCAGGAGTCCACCCGGATATTCTCCAGCATCTCCCCCCCCAAAAAAACAGAGTCTGCCTACTATATTGCTTTGTGCTCTCACCTCTGATTTCACTGGGATCTGTCCCCCCCCCACCATCTCGCTCTCTCTGTCAAAGAGTTAACTTACAGCTCCAATTCATAAAGTTCCTTGTCATTCCTCCCTTTAACATCCAGCTGATTCTCCATCTGGATCGAGGAACCCACCAGGCTTACAAATTATGCCTGGGCTGCTAAGACCCACTCGAGAAGGTGTCTAGGGTGAGGCACCTTCCGCTATTCGAGAGGGCGCCTGCGGCCTACGTAAGTGGTGCAAACTTCTTGTCTTGAAGTTTGATTGGTCTCCCGCGTAAACCAAGCTTCTCAGTCTCTTTTCTCCACCGAATTTTCCTACTGAGCTATCCTCATATTATTATTCGTGACGTCTCTGATGAGCATATAAATAGTCGCCTAGGCCATCTCTCCTTCCAATACCCTGGATCAGCTGGGGCTGGTCCCCGGAAGGTGGGGCCCGAACAGGGACCTCAGGAGGCAATACTCAAAGAGCTGAGCAGACACGAACCACGCAATCAGCAGGCAATAAGCATGGAGCTCAGCAGTGACGAATCATGCTGCTCAACTGGCAATAATCAAGCAGGTGACCAGGCAGGAATCACGCAGCTCAGCTGGCAATTGTTAAGCAGATGAGCCGACAGGAATCACGCAGCTCAGCTGGCAATGGTCATGCAGATGAGCCGGCAGGCATCATGCAGCTCATCAGGCCCTGATCACGTGACTCTGCAGGCACTGATCACGTGGCTCTCATGCACTGATCACGTGTTTCTTAGGCAATGATCAGTGACTGACAGGCGCTGATCATGGGACTGTGCACACACTGATCACGTGGCTATCATGCACTGATCACGTGACTGCCCATGCACAGATGACGTGGCTGATCTGGCACTGATCACGTGTTTATCAGGCAGTGATCAGTGACTGAGAGGTGCTGATCACGGGACTGTGCACGCACTGATCACGTGGCTGATCAAGCACCGATATCGTGACTGAGCATGCACTGCTCATGTGCCGGGAGCCGGTGAGGCATTCCACTCTGGACTAAGGTCATGAGGAAGAAGGCTCGGCATACGCAAATGCGGGATCAAGCCTCAGGAGTCCACCCGGATATTCTCCAGCATCTCCCCCCCAGAAAAACCAGAGTTTGCCTACTTTATTGCTTTGTGCTCTCACCTCTGATTTCACTGGGGGCTGTCCTCCACCACCATCTCGCTCTCTCTGTCAAAGAGTTAAATTACAGCTCCAATTCATAAAGTTCCTTGTCATTCTTCCCTTTAACTTCCAGCTGAGTCTCCATCTGGAGCGCGGAACCCACCACGCTTACTAATTATGCCTGGGCTGCTAAGGCCCACTCGAGAAGGTGTCTAGGGTGAGGCACCTTCCGCTATTCGAGAGGGCACCTGCGGCCTACGGAAGTGGTGCAAACTTCTTGTCTTGAAGTTTGATTGGTCTCCCGCATAAACCAAGCTACTCAGTCTCTTTTCTCCACCGAATTTTCCTACTGAGCTATCCTCATACTATTATTCTTGACATCTCTGATTAGCATATAAATAGTCGCCTAGGCCATCTCTCCTTCCAATACCCTGGATCAGCTGGGGCTGGTCCCCGGCAGGTGGCGCCCGAACAGGGACCTCAGGAGGCAATACTCAAAGAGCTGAGCAGACACGAACCACGCAATCAGCAGGCAATAAGCATGGAGCTCAGCAGTGACGACTCATGCTGCTCAACTGGCAATAATCAAGCAGGTGACCTGGCAGGAATCACGCAGCTCAGCTGGCAATTGTCAAGCTGATCGGCCGACAGGAATCACGCAGTTCAGCTGGCAATTGTCATTCAGATGAGCCGGCAGGAATCAGGCAGCTCAGCAGGCCCTGATCACGTGACTCTGCAGGCACTGATCACGTGGCTGATCAAGAACAGATCAGGTGACTGAGCATGCACTGGTCACGTGGCTATCATGCACAGATCACGTGAAAGAGCATGCACTGATGACGTGGCTGATGGGCACTGATCCCGTGTTTATCAGGCAGTGATCAGTGACTGACAGGCGCTGATCATGGGACTGTGCACGCACTGATCACGTGGCTGATCAGGAACTGACCACCTGACTGCGCATGCAGTGATCACGTGGCTGTTTATTCACTGATCACGTGTTTATCATACGGTGATCATGTGACTGAGAGGCGCTGATCATGTGACTGTGCCGTCAGTGATCACGTGGCTGATCAAGCACTGATATCGTGACTGAGCATGCACTGATCATGTGCGCGGAGCCGGTGAGGCATTCCACTCTGGACAAAGGTCATGAGGAAGGAGGCTCTGCATACGCAAATGAGGGATCGAGCCTCAGGAGTCCACCTGGATATTCTCTAGCATCTCCCCCCCCAAAAAAAAACCAGAGTCTGCCTACTATATTGCTTTGTGCTCTCACCTCTGATTTCACTGGGGTCTGTCCCCCCCCCCACCATCTCGCTCTCTCTGTCAAAGAGTTAACTTACAGCTCCAATTCATAAAGTTCCTTGTCATTCTTCCCTTTAACATCCAGCTGAGTCTCCATCTGGATCGAGGAACCCACCAGGCTTACTAATTATGCCTGGGCTGCTAAGACCCACTCGAGAAGGTGTCTAGGGTGAGGCACCTTCCGCTATTCGAGAGGGCGCCTGCGGCCTACGGAAGTGGTGCAAACTTCTTGTCTTGAAGTTTGATTGGTCTCCCGCATAAACCAAGCTACTCAGTCTCTTTTCTCCACCGAATTTTCCTGCTGAGCTATCCTCATACTATTATTCTTGACATCTCTGATAAGCATATAAATAGTCGCCTAGGCCATCTCTCCTTCGAATACCCTGGATCAGCTGGGGCTGGACCCCAGCAGGTGGCGCCTGAACAGGGACCTCAGGAGGCAATACTCAAAGAGCTGAGCAGACACGAACCACGCAATCAGCAGGCAATAAGCATGGAGCTCAGCAGTGACGTATCATGCTGCTCAACTGGCAATAATCAAGCAGGTGACCAGGCAGGAATCACGCAGCTCAGCTGGCAATTGTCAAGCAGATGAGCCGACAGGAATCACGCAGCTGAGCTGGAAATTGTCATGCAGATGAGCCGGCAGGAATCACGCAGCTCAGCAGGCCCTGATCACGTGACTCTGCAGGCACTGATCACGTGGCTGATCAAGTACAGATCACGTGACTGAGCATGCAATGATCCCGTGGCTACCATGCACTGATCACGTGACTTCGCATGCACTGATGACGTGGCTGATCAGGCAGTGATCACGTGTTTATCAGGCAGTGATCAGTGACTGACAGGCGCTGATCATGGGACTGTGCACGCACTGATCACGTGGCTATCATGCACTGATCACGTGACTGCGCATGCACTGATGACATGGCTGATCGGGCACTTATCACGTTTTTCTCAGGCAGTGATCAGTGACTGAAAGGCGCTGATCATGGAACTGTGCACGCACTGATCACGTGGCTGATCAGGAACTGACCACCTGACTGCACATGCAGTGATCACGTGGCTGTTTATTCACTGATCACGTGTTTATCATATGGTGATCATGTGACTGAGAGGCGCTGATCACGTGACTGTGCCGTCAGTGATCACGTGGCTGATCAAGCACTGATATTGTGACTGAGCATGCACTGATCATGTGCCGGGAGCCGGTGAGGCATTCCAGTCTGGACAAAGGTCATGAGGAACGAGGCTCGGCATACGTAAATGCGGGATCGAGCCTCAGGAGTCCACCCGGATATTCTCCAGCATCTCCCCCCAAAAAAAACCAGAGTCTGCCTACTATATTGCTTTGTGCTCTCACCTCTGATTTCACTGGGGTCTGTCCCCCCCCCACCATCTCGCTCTCTCTGTCAAAGAGTTAACTTACAGCTCCAATTCATAAAGTTCCTTGTCATTCTTCCCTTTAACATCCAGCTGAGTCTCCATCTGCATCGAGGAACCCACCAGGCTTACTAATTATGCCTGGGCTGCTAAGACCCACTCGAGAAGGTGTCTAGGGTGAGGCACCTTCCGCTATTCGAGAGGGCGCCTGCGGCCTACGTAAGTGGTGCAAACTTCTTGTCTTGAAGTTTGATTGGTCTCCCGCGTAAACCAAGCTACTCAGTCTCTTTTCTCCACCGAATTTTCCTACGGAGCTATCCTGATATTATTATTCTTGACGTCTCTGATGAGCATATAAATAGTCGCCTAGGCCATCTCTCCTTCCAATACCCTGGATCAGCTGGGGCTGGTCCCCGGCAGGTGGTGCCGAACAGGGACCTCATGAGGCAATACTCAAAGAGCTGAGCAGACACGAACCACGCAATCAGCAGGCAATAAGCATGGAGCTCAGCAGTGACGAATCATGCTGCTCAACTGGCAATAATCAAGCAGGTGACCAGGCAGGAAAAACGCAGCTCAGCTGGCAATTGTTAAGCAGATGTGCCGACAGGAATCACGCAGCTCAGCTGGCAATTGTCAAGCACATGAGACGACAGGAATCACGCAGCTCAGCTTTCAATTGTCATGCAGATGAGCCGGCAGGCATCACGCAGCTCAGCAGGCCCTGATCACGTGACTCTGCAGGCACTGATCACGTGGCTCTCATGCACTGATCACGTGTTTCTTAGGCAATGATCAGTGACTGACAGGCGCTGATCATGGGACTGTGCACGCACTGATCACGTGGCTCTAATGCACTGATCACGTTTTTCTTAGGCAGTGATCAGTGACTGACAGGCGCTCATCATGGGAGTGTGCACACACTGATCACGTGGCTATCATGCACTGATCACGTGACTGCCCATGCACTGATGACGTGGCTGATCTGGCACTGATCACGTGTTTATCAGGCAGTGATCAGTGACTGAGAGGTGCTGATCACGGGACTGTGCACGCACTAATCACGTGGCTGATCAAGCACCGATATCGTGACTGAGCATGCACTGCTCATGTGCCGGGAGCCGGTGAGGCATTCCACTCTGGACTAAGGTCATGAGGAAGGAGGCTCGGCATACGCAAATGCGGGATCGAGCCTCAGGAGACCACCCGGATATTCTCCAGCATCTCCCCCCCAGAAAAACCAGAGTGTGCCTAATTTATTGCTTTGTGCTCTCACCTCTGATTTCACTGGGGGCTGTCCTCCACCACCATCTCGCTCTCTCTGTCAAAGAGTTAAATTACAGCTCCAATTCATAAAGTTCCTTGTCATTCTTCCCTTTAACTTCCAGCTGAGTCTCCATCTGGAGCGCGGAACCCACCACGCTTACTAATTATGCCTGGGCTGCTAAGGCCCACTCGAGAAGGTGTCTAGGGTGAGGCACCTTCCGCTATTCGAGAGGGCGCCTGCGGCCTACGGAAGTGGTGCAAACTTCTTGTCTTGAAGTTTGATTGGTCTCCCGCATAAACCAAGCTACTCAGTCTCTTTTCTCCACCGAATTTTCCTACTGAGCTATCCTCATACTATTATTCTTGACATCTCTGATTAGCATATAAATAGTCGCCTAGGCCATCTCTCCTTCGAATACCCTGGATCAGCTGGGGCTGGTCCCCGGCAGGTGGCGCCCGAACAGGGACCTCAGGAGGCAATACTCAAAGAGCTGAGCAGACACGAACCACGCAATCAGCAGGCAATAAGCATGGAGCTCAGCAGTGACGACTCATGCTGCTCAACTGGCAATAATCAAGCAGGTGACCTGGCAGGAATCACGCAGCTCAGCTGGCAATTGTCAAGCTGATCGGCCGACAGGAATCACGCAGTTCAGCTGGCAATTGTCATTCAGATGAGCCGGCAGGAATCGCGCAGCTTAGCAGACCCTGATCACGTGGCTGATCAAGAACAGATCAGGTGACTGAGCATGCACTGGTCACGTGGCTATCATGCACAGATCACGTGACTGCGCATGCATTGATGACGTGGCTGATCTGGCACTGCTCATGTGTTTATCAGGCAGTGATCAGTGACTGACAGGCGCTGATCATGGGACTGTGCACGCACTGATCACGTGGCTATCATGCACTGATCACGTTACTGCGCATGCACTGATGACGTCGCTGATCGGGCACTGATCACGTGTTTATCAGGCAGTGATCAGTGACTGACAGGTGCTGATCATGGGACTGTGCACGCACTGTTCACGTGGCTGATCAGGAAATGACCACCTGACTGCGCATGCAGTGTTCACGTGGATGGTCGTTCACCGATCACGTGTTTATCATACGGTGATCACGTGACTGAGAGGCGCGGATCACGTGAATGTGCAGTCAGTGATCACGTGGCTGATCAAGCACTGATATCGTGACTGAGCATGCAGTGATCATGTGCCGGGAGCCAGTGAGGCATTCCACTCTCTACAAAGGTCATGAGGAAGGAGGTTCGGCATACGCAAATGCGGGATCGAGCCCCAGGAGTCCACCCGGATATTCTCGAGCATGTCCCCACCAAAAAAACCAGAGTCTGCCTTCTATATTGCTTTGTGCTCTCACCTCTGATTTCACTGGGGGCTGTCCCCCACCACCATCTCGCTCTCTCTGTCAAAGAGTTAACTTACAGCTCCAATTCATAAAGTTCCTTGTCATTCTTCCCTTTAACTTCCAGCTGAGTCTCCATCTGGAGCGAGGAACCCACCACGCTTAAGAATTATGCCTGGGCTGCTAAGACCAACTGGAGAAGGTGTCTTGGGTGAGGCACCTTCCGCTATTCGAGAGGGCGCCTGCGGCCTACGGAAGTGGTGCAAACTTCTTGTCTTGAAGTTTGATTGGTCTCTCGCGTAAACCAAGCTACTCAGTCTCTTTTCTCCACCGAATTTTCCTACTGAGCTATCCTCATACTATTATTCTTGACATTTCTGATTAGCATATAAATAGTCGCCTAGGCCATCTCTCCTTCGAATACCCTGGATCAGCTGGGGCTGGTCCCCGGTAGGTGGCGCCCGAACAGGGACCTCAGGAGGCAATACTCAAAGAGCTGAGCAGACACGATCCACGCAATCAGCAGGCAATAAGCATGGAGCTCACCACTGACGAATCATGCTGCTCAACTGGCAATAATCAAGCAGGTGACCAGGCAGGAATCACTCATCTCAGCTGGCAATTGTCAAGCAGATGTGCCGACAGGATTCACGCAGCTCATCTGGCAATTGTCATGCAGATGAGCCGGCAGGAATCACGCAGCTCATCTGGCAATTGTCATGCAGATGAGCCGGCAGGAATCACGAAGCTGAGCAGGCCCTGATCACGTGACTCTGCAGGCACTGATCATGTGACTTATCAAGTCCAGATCACGTGACTGAGCATGCACTGATCACGTGGCTATCATGCACTGAACACGTGACTCCGCATGCACTGATGACGTGGCTGATCGGGCACTGATCACATGGCTCATCATGCACTGATCACCTATTTATCAGGCAATGCTCAGGGACTGACAGTCGCTGATCATGGGACTTTGCCCGCACTGATCAGGTGGCTATAATGCACTAATCACGTGACTGCGCATGCAATGATGACGTGGCTTCGCATGCACTGATGACGTGGCTGATCGGGCACTGATCACGTGTTTATCAGGCAGTGATCAGTGACTGACAGGCGCTGATCATGGGACTGTGCACTCACTGATCACGAGGCTGATCAGGAACTGACCACCAGACTGCGCATGCAGTGATCACGTGGCTGGTCGCTCACTGATCACGTTTTTATCATACGGTGATCACGTGACTGAGAGGCGCTGATCACGTGACTCTGCAGTCAGTGATTACGTGGCTGATCATGCACTGATATCGTTACTGACCATGCACTGATAAGGTGCCGGGAGCCGGTGAGGAATTCCACTCTGGACCAAGGTCATGAGGAAGGAGGCTCAGCATACGCAAATGTGGGATCAAGCCTCAGGAGTCCACCTGGATATTCTCGAGCATCTCCCACCCAAAAAAACCAGAGTCTGCCTATTTTATTGCTTTGTGCTGTTACCTCTGATTTCAATGGGGACTGTCCCCCACCACCATCTCGCTCTCTCTGTCAAAGAGTTAACTTACAGCTCCAATTCATAAGGTTCCTTGTCATTCTTCCCTTTAACTTCCAGCTGAGTCTCCATCTGGAGCGCGGAACTCACCACGCTTACTAATTATGCCTGGGCTGCTAAGACCCACTCGAGAAGGTGTCTAGGGTGAGGCACCTTCCGCTATTCGAGAGGGCGCCTGCGGCCTACGTAAGTGGTGCAAACTTCTTGTCTTGAAGTTTGATTGGTCTCCCGCGTAAACCAAGCTACTCAGTCTCTTTTCTCCACCGAATTTTCCTACTGAGCTATCCTAATATTATTATTCTTGACATCTCTGATTAGCATATAAATAGTCGCCTAGGCCATCTCTCCTTCGAATACCCTGGATCAGCTGGGGCTGGTCCCCGGCAGGTGGCGCCCGAACAGGGACCTCAGGTGGCAATACTCAAAGCGCTGAGCAGACACGAACCACGCAATCAGCAGGCAATAAGCATGGAGCTGAGCAGTGACCAATCATGCTGCTCAACTTGCAATGAATCAAGCAGGTGACCTGGCAGGAATCAAGCAGCTCAGCCAGCAATTGTCAAGCAGATGAGCCGACAGGAATCACGCAGTTCAGCTGCCAATTGTCATGCAGAAGAGACGGCAGGAATCACGCAGCTCAGCAGGCCCTGTTCACATGACTCTGCAGGCACTGATCACGTGGCTGATCAAGTCCAGATCACGTGACTGAGCATGCACTGATCACGTGGCTCTCCTGCACTGATCACATGACTTCGCATGCACTGATGACGTGGCTGATCAGGCACTGATCACATGGCTCATCATGCACTGATCACGTGTTTCTCAGGCAATGATCAGTGACTGACAGGCGCTGATCATGGGACTGTGCACGCACTGATCACGTGGCTATCATGCACTGATCACATGACTGGGCATGCACTGATGTCGGGGCTGATGGGCACTGATCCCGTGTTTATCACGCAGTGATCAGTGACTGACAGGCGCTGATCATGGGACTGTGCACGCACTGATCACGTGGCTGATCAGGAACTGACCACCTGACTGCGCATGCAGTGATCACGTGGCTGGTCGTTCAGTGATCACGTGTTTATCATACGGTGATCACGTGACTGAGAGGCGCTGATCACGTGACTGTGCCGTCAGTGATCAAGTGGCTGATCATTCACTGATGCACTGATATCGTGCCTGAGCATGCACTGATCCTGTGCCGGGAGCCGGTGAGGCATTCCACTCTAGACAAAGGTCATGAGGAAGGAGGCCCGGCAAACGCAAATGTGGGATCAAGCCTCAGGAGTCCACCCGGAAATTCCCGAGCATCTCCCCCCAAAAAAACCAGAGTCTGCCTACTGTATTGCTTTGTGCTCTCACCTCTGATTTCACTGGGGGCTGTCCTCCACCACCATCTCGCTCTCTCTGTCAAAGAGTTAACTTACAGCTCCAATTCATAAAGTTCCTTGTCATTTTTCCTTTAACTTCCAGCTGAGTCTCCATCTGGACCGAGGAACCTACCACGCTTACTAATTATGCCTGGGCTGCTAAGACCCACTCGAGAAAGTGTCTAGGGTGAGGCACTTTCCGCTATTCGAGAGGGCGCCTGCGTCCTACGTAAACGGTGCAAACTTCTTGTCTTGAAGTTTGATTGGTCTCCCGCGTAAACCAAGCTACTCAGTCTCTTTTCTCCACCGAATTTTCCTACTGAGCTATCCTAATATTATTATTCTTGACATCTCTGATTATCATATAAATAGTCGCCTAGGCCATCTCTCCTTCGAATACCCTGGATCAGCAGGTGGCGCCTGAACAGGGACCTCAGGAGGCAATACTCAAAGAGCTGAGCAGACACGAACCACACAATCAGCAGGCAATAAGCATGGAGCTCAGCAGTGACGTATCATGCTGCTCAACTGGCAATAAACAAGCAGGTGACCTGGCAGGAATCACCCAGCTAAGCTGGCAATTGTCAAGCAGATGAGCCGACAGGAATCACGCAGCTGAGCTGGCAATTGTCATGCAGATGAGCCGGCAGGAATCACGCAGCTCAGCAGGCCCTGATCATGTGACTCTGCAGGCACTGATCACGTGGCTGATCAAGTACAGATCAGGTGACTGAGCATGCAATGATCCCGTGGCTACCATGCACTGATCACGTGACTTCGCATGCACTGATGACGTGGCTGATCAGGCAGTGATCACGTGTTTATCAGGCAGTGATCAGTGACTGTCAGGCGCTGATCATGGGAGTGTGCACACACTGATCACGTGGCTATCATGCACTGATCACGTGACTGCGCATGCACTGATGACGTGGCTGATCTGGCACTGATCACGTGTTTATCAGGCAGTGATCAGTGACTGAGAGGTGCTGATCACGGGACTGTGCACGCACTCATCACGTGGCTGATCAAGCACCGATATCGTGACTGAGCATGTACTGATCATGTGCCGGGAGCCAGTGAGGCATTCCACTCTGGACTAAGGTCATGAGGAAGGAGGCTCGGCATACGCAAATGCGGGATCGAGCCTCAGGAATCCACCCGGATATTCTCCAGCATCTCCCCCCCAGAAAAACCAGAGTTTGCCTACTTTATTGCTTTGTGCTCTCACCTCTGATTTCACTGGGGGCTGTCCTCCACCACCATCTCGCTCTCTCTGTCAAAGAGTTAAATTACAGCTCCAATTCATAAAGTTCCTTGTCATTCTTCCCTTTAACTTCCAGCTGAGTCTCCATCTGGAGCGCGGAACCCACCACGCTTACTAATTATGCCTGGGCTGCTAAGGCCCACTCGAGAAGGTGTCTAGGGTGAGGCACCTTCCGCTATTCGAGAGGGCGCCTGCGGCCTACGGAAGTGGTGCAAACTTCTTGTCTTGAAGTTTGATTGGTCTCCCGCATAAACCAAGCTACTCAGTCTCTTTTCTCCACCGAATTTTCCTACTGAGCTATCCTAATATTATTATTCTTGACATCTCTGATTGGCATATAAATAGTCGCCTAGGCCATCTCTCCTTCGAATACCCTGGATCAGCTGGGGCTGGTCCCCGGCAGGTGGCGCGCGAACAGGGACCTCAGGAGGCAATACTCAAGGAGCTGAGCAGACACGAACCACGCAATCAGCAGGCAATAAGCATGGAGCTCAGCAGTGACGACTCATGCTGCTCAACTGGCAATAATCAAGCAGGTGACCTGGCAGGAATCACGCAGCTCAGCTGGCAATTGTCAAGCTGATCGGCCGACAGGAATCACGCAGTTCAGCTGGCAATTGTCATTCAGATGAGCCGGCAGGAATCACGAAGCTTAGCAGGCCCTGATTACATGGCTGATCAAGAACAGATCAGGTGACTGAGCATGCACTGGTCACGTGGCTATCATGCACAGATCACGTGACAGAGCATGCACTGATGACGTGGCTGATCAGGCAATGATCACATGGCTCATCATGCACTGATCTCGTGTTTATCAGGCAGTGATCAGTGACTGACAGGCGCTCATCATGGGACTGTGCCCGCACTGATCACGTGGCTATCATGCACTGATCACGTGACTGCGCATGCACTGATGACGTCGCTGATCGGGCACTGATCACGTGTTTATCAGGCAGTGATCAGTGACTGACAGGTGCTGATCATGGGACTGTGCACGCACTGTTCACGTGGCTGATCAGGAAATGACCACCTGACTGCGCATGCAGTGTTCACGTGGATGGTCGTTCACCGATCACGTGTTTATCATACGGTGATCACGTGACTGAGAGGCGCGGATCACGTGACTGTGCAGTCAGTGATCACGTGGCTGATCAAGCACTGATATCGTGACTGAGCATGCAGTGATCATGTGCCGGGAGCCGGTGAGGCATTCCACTCTGGACAAAGGTCATGAGGAAGGAGGTTCGGCATACGCAAATGCGGGATCGAGCCCCAGGAGTCCACCCGGATATTCTCGAGCATGTCCCCACCAAAAAAACCAGAGTCTGCCTTCTATATTGCTTTGTGCTCTCACCTCTGATTTCACTGGGGGCTGTCCCCCACCACCATCTCGCTCTCTCTGTCAAAGAGTTAACTTACAGCTCCAATTCATAAAGTTCCTTGTCATTCTTCCGTTTAACTTCCAGCTGAGTCTCCATCTGGAGCGAGGAACCCACCACGCTTAAAAATTATGCCTGGGCTGCTAAGACCCACTGGAGAAGATGTCTAGGGTGAGGCACCTTCCGCTATTCGAGAGGGCGCCTGCGGCCTACGTAACTGGTGCAAACTTCTTGTCTTGAAGTTTGATTGGTCTCTCGCGTAAACCAAGCTACTCAGTCTCTTTTCTCCACCGAATTTTCCTACTGAGCTATCCTCATACTATTATTCTTGACATCTCTGATTAGCATATAAATAGTCGCCTAGGCCATCTCTCCTTCGAATACCCTGGATCAGCTGGGGCTGGTCCCCGGCAGGTGGCGCCCGAACAGGGACCTCAGGAGGCAATACTCAAAGAGCTGAGCAGACACGAACCACGCAATCAGCAGGCAATAAGCATGGAGCTCAGCAGTGACGACTCATGCTGCTCAACTGGCAATAATCAAGCAGGTGACCTGGCAGTAATCACGCAGCTCAGCTGGCAATTGTCAAGCTGATCGGCCGACAGGAATCAAGCAGTTCAGCTGGCAATTGTCATTCAGATGAGCCGGCAGGAATCACGCAGCTTAGCAGGCCCTGATCACGTGGCTGATCAAGAACAGATCAGGTGACTGAGCATGCACTGGTCACGTGGCTATCATGCACAGATCACGTGACAGAGCATGCACTGATGACGTGGCTGATCAGGCAATGATCACATGGCTCATCATGCACTGATCCCGTGTTTATCAGGCAGTGATCAGTGACTGACAGGCGCTCATCATGGGACTGTGCCCGCACTGATCACGTGGCTATCATGCACTGATCACGTGACTGCGCATGCATTGATGACGTGGCTGATCTGGCACTGCTCATGTGTTTATCAGGCAGTGATCAGTGACTGACAGGCGCTGATCATGGGACTGTGCACGCACTGATCACATGACTATCATGCACTGATCACGTTACTGGGCATGCACTGATGACGTGGCTGATCGGGCACTGATCACGTGTTTCTCAGGCAGTGATCAGTGACTGACAGGTGCTGATCATGGGACTGTGCACGCACTGTTCACGTGGCTGATCAGGAACTGACCACCTGACTGCGCATGCAGTGTTCACGTGGATGGTCATTCACCGATCACGTGTTTATCATAGGGTGATCACGTGACTGAGAGGCGCTGATCACGGGACTGTGCAGTCAGTGATCACGTGGCTGATCAAGCACTGATATCGTGACTGAGCATGCAGTGATCATGTGCCGGGAGCCGGTGAGGCATTCCAGTCTGGACAAAGGTCATGAGGAAGGAGGCTCGGCATAGGCAAATGCGGGATCAAGCCTCAGGAGTCCACCCGGATATTCCCGAGCATCTCCCCCCCAAAAAAAAACAGAGTCTGCCTACTGTATTGCTTTGTGCTCTCACCTCTGATTTCACTGGGGGCTGTCCTCCACCACCATCTCGCTCTCTCTGTCAAAGAATTAACTTACAGCTCCAATTCATAAAGTTCCTTGTCATTCTTCCCTTTAACATCCAGCTGAGTCTCCATCTGGATCGAGGAACACACAAGGCTTACTAATTATGCCTGGGCTGCTAAGACCCACTCGAGAAGGTGTCTAGGGTGAGGCACCTTCCGCTATTCGAGAGGGCGCCTGCGGCCTACGTAAGTGGTGCAAACTTCTTGTCTTGAAGTTTGATTGGTCTCCCGCGTAAACCAAGCTACTCAGTCTCTTTTCTCCACCGAATTTTCCTACTGAGCTATCCTCATATTATTATTCTTGACGTCTCTGACGAGCATATAAATAGTCGCCTAGGCCATCTCTCCTTCCAATACCCTGGATCAGCTGGGGCTGGTCCCCGGCAGGTGGCGCCGAACAGGGACCTCATGAGGCAATACTCAAAGAGCTGAGCAGACACGAACCACGCAATCAGCAGGCAATAAGCATGGAGCTCAGCAGTGACGAATCATGCTGCTCAACTGGCAATAATCAAGCAGGTGACCAGGCAGGAATCACGCAGCTCAG
Source organism: Bos indicus (assembly GCF_029378745.1). Taxonomy (NCBI): domain Eukaryota; kingdom Metazoa; phylum Chordata; class Mammalia; order Artiodactyla; family Bovidae; genus Bos; species Bos indicus. The sequence goes on from NW_027223721.1 coordinate 58,401, forward strand.
CTGGCAATTGTTAAGCAGATGAGCCGACAGGAATCACGCAGCTCAGCTGGCAATTGTCAAGCACATGAGCCGACAGAAATCACGCAGCTCAGCTGGCAATTGTCATGCAGATGAACCGGCAGGCATCACGCAGCTCAGCAGGCCCGGATCACGTGACTCTGCAGGCACTGATCACGTGGCTCTCATGCACTGATCACGTGTTTCTTAGGCAATGATCAGTGACTGACAGGCGCTGATCATGGGACTGTGCACGCACTGATCACGTGGCTCTAATGCACTGATCACGTTTTTCTTAGGCAGTGATCAGTGACTGACAGGCGCTCATCATGGGAGTGTGCACACACTGATCACGTGGCTATCATGCACTGATCACGTGACTGCGCATGCACTGATGACGTGGCTGATCTGGCACTGATCACGTGTTTATCAGGCAGTGATCAGTGACTGAGAGGTGCTGATCACGGGACTGTGCACGCACTGATCACGTGGCTGATCAAGCACCGATATCGTGACTGAGCATGCACTGATCATGTGCTGGGAGCCGGTGAGGCATTCCACTCTGGACTAAGGTCATGAGGAAGGAGGCTCGGCATACGCAAATGCGGGATCGAGCCTCAGGAGTCCACCCGGATATTCTCCAGCATCTCCCCCCCAGAAAAACCAGAGTTTGCCTACTTTATTGCTTTGTGCTCTCACCTCTGATTTCACTGGGGGCTGTCCTCCACCACCATCTCGCTCTCTCTGTCAAAGAGTTAAATTACAGCTCCAATTCATAAAGTTCCTTGTCATTCTTCCCTTTAACTTCCAGCTGAGTCTCCATCTGGAGCGCGGAACCCACCACGCTTACTAATTATGCCTGGGCTGCTAAGGCCCACTCGAGAAGGTGTCTAGGGTGAGGCACCTTCCGCTATTCGAGAGGGCGCCTGCGGCCTACGGAAGTGGTGCAAACTTCTTGTCTTGAAGTTTGATTGGTCTCCCGCATAAACCAAGCTACTCAGTCTCTTTTCTCCACCGAATTTTCCTACTGAGCTATCCTCATACTATTATTCTTGACATCTCTGATTAGCATATAAATAGTCGCCTAGGCCATCTCTCCTTCGAATACCCTGGATCAGCTGGGGCTGGTCCCCGGCAGGTGGCGCCCGAACAGGGACCTCAGGAGGCAATACTCAAAGAGCTGAGCAGACACGAACCACGCAATCAGCAGGCAATAAGCATGGAGCTCAGCAGTGACGACTCATGCTGCTCAACTGGCAATAATCAAGCAGGTGACCTGGCAGGAATCACGCAGCTCAGCTGGCAATTGTCAAGCTGATCGGCCGACAGGAATCACGCAGTTCAGCTGGCAATTGTCATTCAGATGAGCCGGCAGGAATCACGCAGCTTAGCAGGCCCTGATCACGTGGCTGATCAAGAACAGATCAGGTGACTGAGCATGCACTGGTCACGTGGCTATCATGCACAGATCACGTGACAGAGCATGCACTGATGACGTGGCTGATCAGGCAATGATCACATGGCTCATCATGCACTGATCCCGTGTTTATCAGGCAGTGATCAGTGACTGACAGGCGCTCATCATGGGACTGTGCCCGCACTGATCACGTGGCTATCATGCACTGATCACGTGACTGCGCATGCATTGATGACGTGGCTGATCTGGCACTGCTCATGTGTTTATCAGGCAGTGATCAGTGACTGACAGGCGCTGATCATGGGACTGTGCACGCACTGATCACGTGGCTATCATGCACTGATCACGTTACTGCGCATGCACTGATGACGTGGCTGATCGGGCACTGATCACGTGTTTATCAGGCAGTGATCAGTGACTGACAGGTGCTGATCATGGGACTGTGCACGCACTGTTCACGTGGCTGATCAGGAACTGACCACCTGACTGCGCATGCAGTGTTCACGTGGATGGTCGTTCACCGATCACGTGTTTATCATACGGTGATTACGTGACTGAGAGGCGCTGATCACGTGACTGTGCAGTCAGTGATCACGTGGCTGATCAAGCACTGATATCGTGACTGAGCATGCAGTGATCATGTGCCGGGAGCCGGTGAGGCATTCCACTCTGGACAAAGGTCATGAGGAAGGAGGTTCGGCATACACAAATGCGGGATCGAGCCCCAGGAGTCCACCCGGATATTCTCGAGCATGTCCCCACCAAAAAAACCAGAGTCTGCCTTCTATATTGCTTTGTGCTCTCACCTCTGATTTCACTGGGGGCTGTCCCCCACCACCATCTCGCTCTCTCTGTCCAAGAATTAACTTACAGCTCCAATTCATAAAGTTCCTTGTCATTCTTCCCTTTAACTTCCAGCTGAGTCTCCATCTGGAGCGAGGAACCCACCACGCTTAAAAATTATGCCTGGGCTGCTAAGACCCACTGGAGAAGATGTCTAGGGTGAGGCACCTTCCGCTATTCGAGAGGGCGCCTGCGGCCTACGGAAGTGGTGCAAACTTCTTGTCTTGAAGTTTGATTGGTCTCTCGCGTAAACCAAGCTACTCAGTCTCTTTTCTCCACCGAATTTTCCTACTGAGCTATCCTCATACTATTATTCTTGACATCTCTGATTAGCATATAAATAGTCGCCTAGGCCATCTCTCCTTCGAACACCCTGGATCAGCTGGGGCTGGTCCCCGGCAGGTGGCGCCCGAACAGGGACCTCAGGAGGCAATACTCAAAGAGCTGAGCAGACACGAACCACGCAATCAGCAGGCAGTAAGCATGGAGCTCAGCACTGACGAATCATGCTGCTCAACTGGCAATAATCAAGCAGGTGACCAGGCAGGAATCACTCAGCTCAGCTGGCAATTGTCAAGCAGATGTGCCGACAGGAATCACGCAGCTCATCTGGCAATTGTCATGCAGATGAGCCGGCAGGAATCACGCAGCTCATCTGGCAATTGTCATGCAGATGAGCCGGCAGGAATCACGAAGCTGAGCAGGCCCTGATCACGTGACTCTGCAGGCACTGATCATGTGACTGGTCAAGTCCAGATCACGTGACTGAGCATGCACTGATCACGTGGCTATCATGCACTGAACACGTGACTCCGCATGCACTGATGACGTGGCTGATCGGGCACTGATCACATGGCTCATCATGCACTGATCACCTATTTATCAGGCAATGCTCAGGGACTGACAGTCGCTGATCATGGGACTGTGCCCGCACTGATCAGGTGGCTATAATGCACTAATCACGTGACTGCGCATGCAATGATGACGTGGCTTCGCATGCACTGATGACGTGGCTGATCGGGCACTGATCACGTGTTTATCAGGCAGTGATCAGTGACTGACAGGCGCTGATCATGGGACTGTGCACTCACTGATCACGAGGCTGATCAGGAACTGACCACCAGACTGCGCATGCAGTGATCACGTGGCTGGTCGCTCACTGATCACGTTTTTATCATACGGTGATCACGTGACTGAGAGGCGCTGATCACGTGACTCTGCAGTCAGTGATTACGTGGCTGATCATGCACTGATATCGTTACTGACCATGCACTGATAAGGTGCCGGGAGCCGGTGAGGAATTCCACTCTGGACCAAGGTCATGAGGAAGGAGGCTCAGCATACGCAAATGTGGGATCATGCCTCAGGAGTCCACCTGGATATTCTCGAGCATCTCCCACCCAAAAAAACCAGAGTCTGCCTATTTTATTGCTTTGTGCTGTTACCTCTGATTTCAATGGGGACTGTCCCCCACCACCATCTCGCTCTCTCTGTCAAAGAGTTAACTTACAGCTCCAATTCATAAGGTTCCTTGTCATTCTTCCCTTTAACTTCCAGCTGAGTCTCCATCTGGAGCGCGGAACTCACCACGCTTACTAATTATGCCTGGGCTGCTAAGACCCACTCGAGAAGGTGTCTAGGGTGAGGCACCTTCCGCTATTTGAGAGGGCACCTGCGGCCTACGTAACTGGTGCAAACTTCTTGTCTTGAAGTTTGATTGGTCTCCCGCGTAAACCAAGCTACTCAGTCTCTTTTCTCCACCGAATTTTCCTACTGAGCTATCCTAATATTATTATTCTTGACATCTCTGATTAGCATATAAATAGTCGCCTAGGCCATCTCTCCTTCGAATACCCTGGATCAGCTGGGGCTGGTCCCCGGCAGGTGGCGCCGAACAGGGACCTCATGAGGCAATACTCAAAGAGCTGAGCAGACACGAACCACGCAATCAGCAGGCAATAAGCATGGAGCTCAGCAGTGACGAATCATGCTGCTCAACTGGCAATAATCAAGCAGGTGACCAGGCAGGAATCACGCAGCTCAGCTGGCAATTGTTAAGCAGATGAGCCGACAGGAATCACGCAGCTCAGCTGGCAATTGTCAAGCACATGAGCCGACAGAAATCACGCAGCTCAGCTGGCAATTGTCATGCAGATGAGCCGGCAGGCATCACGCAGCTCAGCAGGCCCTGATCACGTGACTCTGCAGGCACTGATCACGTGGCTCTCATGCACTGATCACGTGTTTCTTAGGCAATGATCAGTGACTGACAGGCGCTGATCATGGGACTGTGCACGCACTGATCACGTGGCTCTAATGCACTGATCACGTTTTTCTTAGGCAGTGATCAGTGACTGACAGGCGCTCATCATGGGAGTGTGCACACACTGATCACGTGGCTATCATGCACTGATCACGTGACTGCGCATGCACTGATGACGTGGCTGATCTGACACTGATCACGTGTTTATCAGGCAGTGATCAGTGACTGAGAGGTGCTGATCACGGGACTGTGCACGCACTGATCACGTGGCTGATCAAGCACCGATATCGTGACTGAGCATGCACTGATCATGTGCCGGGAGCCGGTGAGGCATTCCACTCTGGACTAAGGTCATGAGGAAGGAGGCTCGGCATACGCAAATGCGGGATCGAGCCTCAGGAATCCACCCGGATATTCTCCAGCATCTCCCCCCCAGAAAAACCAGAGTTTGCCTACTTTATTGCTTTGTGCTCTCACCTCTGATTTCACTGGGGGCTGTCCTCCACCACCATCTCGCTCTCTCTGTCAAAGAGTTAAATTACAGCTCCAATTCATAAAGTTCCTTGTCATTCTTCCCTTTAACTTCCAGCTGAGTCTCCATCTGGAGCGCGGAACCCACCACGCTTACTAATTATGCCTGGGCTGCTAAGACCCACTCGAGAAGGTGTCTAGGGTGAGGCACCTTCCGCTATTCGAGAGGGCGCCTGCGGCCTACGGAAGTGGTGCAAACTTCTTGTCTTGAAGTTTGATTGGTCTCCCGCATAAACCAAGCTACTCAGTCTCTTTTCTCCACCGAATTTTCCTACTGAGCTATCCTCATACTATTATTCTTGACATCTCTGATTAGCATATAAATAGTCGCCTAGGCCATCTCTCCTTCGAATACCCTGGATCAGCTGGGGCTGGTCCCCGGCAGGTGGCGCCCGAACAGGGACCTCAGGAGGCAATACTCAAAGAGCTGAGCAGACACGAACCACGCAATCAGCAGGCAATAAGCATGGAGCTCAGCAGTGACGACTCATGCTGCTCAACTGGCAATAATCAAGCAGGTGACCTGGCAGGAATCACGCAGCTCAGCTGGCAATTGTCAAGCTGATCGGCCGACAGGAATCACGCAGTTCAGCTGGCAATTGTCATTCAGATGAGCCGGCAGGAATCACGCAGCTTAGCAGGCCCTGATCACGTGGCTGATCAAGAACAGATCAGGTGACTGAGCATGCACTGGTCACGTGGCTATCATGCACAGATCACGTGACAGAGCATGCACTGATGACGTGGCTGATCAGGCAATGATCACATGGCTCATCATGCACTGATCCCGTGTTTATCAGGCAGTGATCAGTGACTGACAGGCGCTCATCATGGGACTGTGCACGCACAGATCACGTGACTATCATGCACTGATCACGTGACTGCGCATGCACTGATGACGTGGCTGATTGGGCACTTATCACGTTTTTCTCAGGCAGTGATCAGTGACTGAAAGGCGCTCATTATGGAACTGTGCACGCACTGATCACGTGGCTGATCAGGAACTGACCACCTGACTGCACATGCAGTGATCACGTGGCTGTTTATTCACTGATCACGTGTTTATCATACGGTGATCATGTGACTGAGAGGCGCTGATCACGTGACTGTGCCTTCAGTGATCACGTGGCTGATCAAGCACTGATATCGTGACTGAGCATGCACTGATCATGTGCCGGGAGCCGGTGAGGCATTCCACTCTGGACAAAGGTCATGAGGAAGGAGGCTCGGCATACGCAAATGCGGGATCGAGCCTCAGGAGTCCACCCGGATATTCTCTAGCATCTCCCCCCAAAAAAAACCGGAGTCTGCCTACTATGTTGCTTTGTGCTCTCACCTCTGATATCACTGGGGGTGTCCCCCACCACCATCTCGCTCTCTCTGTCAAAGAGTTAACTTACAGCTCCAATTCATAAAGTTCCTTGTCATTCTTCCCTTTAACTTCCAGCTAAGTCTCCATCTGGAGCGAGGAACCCACCACGCTTACTAATTATGCCTGGGCTGCTAAGACCCACTCGAGAAGGTGTCTAGGGAGAGGCACCTTCCGCTATTCGAGAGGGCGCCTGCGGCCTACGTAAGTGGTGCAAACTTCTTGTCTTGAAGTTTGATTGGTCTCCCGCGTAAACCAAGCTACTCAGTCTCTTTTCTCCACCGAATTTTCCTACTGAGCTATCCTCATACTATTATTCTTGACGTCTCTGACTAGCATATAAATAGTCGCCTAGGCCATCTCTCCTTCGAATACCCTGGATCAGCTGGGGCTGGTCCCCGGCAGGTGGCGCCGAACAGGGACCTCATGAGGCAATACTCAAAGAGCTGAGCAGACACGAACCACGCAATCAGCAGGCAATAAGCATGGAGCTCAGCAGTGACGAATCATGCTGCTCAACTGGCAATAATCAAGCAGGTGACCAGGCAGGAATCACGCAGCTCAGCTGGCAATTGTTAAGCAGATGAGCCGACAGGAATCACGCAGCTCAGCTGGCAATTGTCAAGCACATGAGCCGACAGAATCACGCAGCTCAGCTGGCAATTGTCATGCAGATGAGCCGGCAGGAATCACGCAGCTCAGCAGGCCCTGATCACGTGACTCTGCAGGCACTGATCATGTGGCTGATCAAGTCCAGATCACGTGACTGAGCATGCACTGATCACGTGGCTATCATGCACTGAACACGTGACTCCACATGCACTGATGACGTGGCTGATCGGGCACTGATCACATGGCTCATCATGCACTGATCACCTATTTATCAGGCAATGCTCAGGGACTGACAGTCGCTGATCATGGGACTGTGCCCGCACTGATCAGGTGGCTATAATGCACTAATCACGTGACTGCGCATGCAATGATGACGTGGCTTCGCATGCACTGATGACGTGGCTGATCGGGCACTGATCACGTGTTTATCAGGCAGTGATCAGTGACTGACAGGCGCTGATCATGGGACTGTGCACTCACTGATCACGAGGCTGATCAGGAACTGACCACCAGACTGCGCATGCAGTGATCACGTGGCTGGTCGCTCACTGATCACGTTTTTATCATACGGTGATCACGTGACTGAGAGGCGCTGATCACGTGACTCTGCAGTCAGTGATTACGTGGCTGATCATGCACTGATATCGTTACTGACCATGCACTGATCATGTGCCGGGAGCCGGTGAGGCATTCCACTCTGGACAAAGGTCATGAGGAAGGAGGCTCGGCATACGCAAATGCGGGATCGAGCCTCAGGAGTCCACCCGGATATTCTCGAGCATCTCCCCCCCAAAAAAACCAGAGTCTGCCTACTTTATTGCTTTGTGCTCTCACCTCTGATTTCACTGGGGCTGTCCCCCACCACCATCTCGCTCTCTCTGTCAAAGAGTTAACTTACAGCTCCAATTCATAAAGTTCCTTGTCATTCTTCCCTTTAACTTCCAGCTGAGTCTCCATCTGGAGCGCGGAACCCACCACGCTTACTAATTATGCCTGGGCTGCTAAGACCCACTCGAGAAGGTGTCTAGGGTGAGGCACCTTCCGCTATTCGAGAGGGCGCCTGCGGCCTACGTAAGTGGTGCAAACTTCTTGTCTTGAAGTTTGATTGGTCTCCCGCGTAAACCAAGCTACTCAGTCTCTTTTCTCCACCGAATTTTCCTACTGAGCTATCCTAATATTATTATTCTTGACATCTCTGATTAGCATATAAATAGTCGCCTAGGCCATCTCTCCTTCGAATACCCTGGATCAGCTGGGGCTGGTCCCCGGCAGGTGGCGCCCGAACAGGGACCTCAGGTGGCAATACTCAAAGAGCTGAGCAGACACGAACCACGCAATCAGCAGGCAATAAGCATGGAGCTGAGCAGTGACCAATCATGCTGCTCAACTGGCAATGAATCAAGCAGGTGACCTGGCAGGAATCAAGCAGCTCAGCCAGCAATTGTCAAGCAGATGAGCCGACAGGTATCACGCAGTTCAGCTGCCAATTGTCATGCAGAAGAGACGGCAGGAATCACGCAGCTCAGCAGGCCCTGTTCACATGACTCTGCAGGCACTGATCACGTGGCTGATCAAGTCCAGATCACGTGACTGAGCATGCACTGATCACGTGGCTCTCCTGCACTGATCACATGACTTCGCATGCACTGATGACGTGGCTGATCAGGCACTGATCACATGGCTCATCATGCACTGATCACGTGTTTCTCAGGCAATGATCAGTGACTGACAGGCGCTGATCATGGGACTGTGCACGCACTGATCACGTGGCTATCATGCACTGATCACATGACTGGGCATGCACTGATGTCGGGGCTGATGGGCACTGATCCCGTGTTTATCACGCAGTGATCAGTGACTGACAGGCGCTGATCATGGGACTGTGCACGCACTGATCACGTGGCTGATCAGGAACTGACCACCTGACTGCGCATGCAGTGATCACGTGGCTGGTCGTTCAGTGATCACGTGTTTATCATACGGTGATCACGTGACTGAGAGGCGCTGATCACGTGACTGTGCCGTCAGTGATCAAGTGGCTGATCATTCACTGATGCACTGATATCGTGCCTGAGCATGCACTGATCATGTGCCGGGAGCCGGTGAGGCATTCCACTCTGGACAAAGGTCATGAGGAAGGAGGCCCGGCAAACGCAAATGCGGGATCGAGCCTCAGGAGTCCACCCGGATATTCTCGAGCATCTCCCCCCCAAAAAAACCAGAGTCTGCCTACTGTATTGCTTTGTGCTCTCACCTCTGATTTCACTGGGGGCTGTCCTCCACCACCATCTCGCTCTCTCTGTCAAAGAGTTAACTTACAGCTCCAATTCATAAAGTTCCTTGTCATTCTTCCCTTTAACTTCCAGCTGAGTCTCCATCTGGAGCGAGGAACCCACCACGCTTACTAATTATGCCTGGGCTGCTAAGACCCACTCGAGAAGGTGTCTAGGGTGAGGCACCTTCCGCTATTCGAGAGGGCGCCTGCGGCCTACGGAAGTGGTGCAAACTTCTTGTCTTGAAGTTTGATTGGTCTCCCGCGTAAACCAAGCTACTCAGTCTCTTTTCTCCACCGAATTTTCCTACTGAGCTATCCTAATATTATTATTCTTGACATCTCTGATTAGCATATAAATAGTCGCCTAGGCCATCTCTCCTTCGAATACCCTGGATCAGCTGGGGCTGGTCCCCAGCAGGTGGCGCCTGAACAGGGACCTCAGGAGGCAATACTCAAAGAGCTGAGCAGACACGAACCACGCAATCAGCAGGCAATAAGCATGGAGCTCAGCAGTGACGAATCATGCTGCTCAACTGGCAATAATCAAGCAGGTGACCAGGCAGGAATCACTCAGCTCAGCTGGCAATTGTCAAGCAGATGAGCCGACAGGAATCACGCAGCTGAGCTGGCAATTGTCATGCAGATGAGCCGGCAGGAATCACGCAGCTCAGCAGGCCCTGATCATGTGACTCTGCAGGCACTGATCACGTGGCTGACCAAGTACAGATCAGGTGACTGAGCATGCAGTGATCCCGTGGCTACCATGCACTGATCACGTGACTTCGCATGCACTGATGACGTGGCTGATCAGGCAGTGATCACGTGTTTATCAGGCAGTGATCAGTGACTGACAGGCGCTGATCATGGGACTGTGCACGCACAGATCACGTGGCTATCATGCACTGATCACGTGACTGCGCATGCACTGATGACGTGGCTGATCGGGCACTGATCACGTGTTTATCAGGCAGTGATCAGTGACTGACAGGCGCTGATCATGGACTGTGCACGCACTGATCACGTGGCTGATCAGGAACTGACCACCTGACTGCGCATGCAGTGATCACGTGGCTGGTCTCTCACTGATCACGTGTTTATCATACGGTGATCACGTGACTGAGAGGCGCTGATCACGTGACTGTGCCGTCAGTGATCACGTGGCTGATCAAGCACTGATATCGTGACTGAGCATGCACTGATCATGTGCCGGGAGCCGGGGAGGCATTCCACTCTGGACAAAGGTCATGAGGAAGGAGGCTCGGCATACGCAAATGCAGGATCGAGCCTCAGGAGTCCACCCGGATATTCTCGAGCATCTCCCCCCCAAAAAAACCAGAGTCTGCCTACTATATTGCTTTGTGCTCTCACCTCTGATTTCACTGGGGTCTGTCCCCCACCACCATCTCGCTCTCTCTGTCAAAGAGTTAACTTACAGCTCCAATTCATAAAGTTCCTTGTCATTCTTCCCTTTAACTTCCAGCTGAGTCTCCATCTGGAGCGAGGAACCCACCACGCTTACTAATTATGCCTGGGCTGCTAAGACCCACTCGAGAAGGTGTCTAGGGTGAGGCACCTTCCGCTATTCGAGAGGGCGCCTGCGGCCTACGTAAGTGGTGCAAACTTCTTGTCTTGAAGTTTGATTGGTCTCCCGCGTAAACCAAGCTACTCAGTCTCTTTTCTCCACCGAATTTTCCTACTGAGCTATCCTCATATAATTATTCTTGGCATCTCCGAATAGCATATAAATAGTCGCCTAGGCCATCTCTCCTTCGAATACCCTGGATGAGCTGGGGCTGGTCCCCGGCAGGTGGCGCCGGAACAGGGACCTCAGGAGGCAATACTCAAAGAGCTGAGCAGACACGAACCACGCAATCAGCAGGCAATAAGCATGGAGCTCAGCAGTGACGAATCATGCTGCTCAACTGGCAATAATCAAGCAGGTGACCAGGCAGGAATCACGCAGCTCAGCTGGCAATTGTTAAGCAGATGAGCCGACAGGAATCACGCAGCTCAGCTGGCAATTGTCAAGCACATGAGCCGACAGAAATCACGCAGCTCAGCTGGCAATTGTCATGCAGATGAACCGGCAGGCATCACGCAGCTCAGCAGGCCCTGATCACGTGACTCTGCAGGCACTGATCACGTGGCTCTCATGCACTGATCACGTGTTTCTTAGGCAATGATCAGTGACTGACAGGCGCTGATCATGGGACTGTGCACGCACTGATCACGTGGCTCTCATGCACTGATCACGTTTTTCTTAGGCAGTGATCAGTGACTGACAGGCGCTCATCATGGGAGTGTGCACACACTGATCACGTGGCTATCATGCACTGATCACGTGACTGCACATGCACTGATGACGTGGCTGATCTGGCACTGATCACGTGTTTATCAGGCAGTGATCAGTGACTGAGAGGTGCTGATCACGGGACTGTGCACGCACTGATCACGTGGCTGATCAAGCACCGATATCGTGACTGAGCATGCACTGATCATGTGCCGGGAGCCGGTGAGGCATTCCACTCTGGACTAAGGTCATGAGGAAGGAGGCTCGGCATACGCAAATGCGGGATCGAGCCTCAGGAGTCCACCCGGATATTCTCCAGCATCTCCCCCCCAGAAAAACCAGAGTTTGCCTACTTTATTGCTTTGTGCTCTCACCTCTGATTTCACTGGGGGCTGTCCTCCACCACCATCTCGCTCTCTCTGTCAAAGAGTTAAATTACAGCTCCAATTCATAAAGTTCCTTGTCATTCTTCCCTTTAACTTCCAGCTGAGTCTCCATCTGGAGCGCGGAACCCACCACGCTTACTAATTATGCCTGGGCTGCTAAGACCCACTCGAGAAGGTGTCTAGGGTGAGGCACCTTCCGCTATTCGAGAGGGCGCCTGCGGCCTACGGAAGTGGTGCAAACTTCTTGTCTTGAAGTTTGATTGGTCTCCCGCATAAACCAAGCTACTCAGTCTCTTTTCTCCACCGAATTTTCCTACTGAGCTATCCTCATACTATTATTCTTGACATCTCTGATTAGCATATAAATAGTCGCCTAGGCCATCTCTCCTTCGAATACCCTGGATCAGCTGGGGCTGGTCCCCGGCAGGTGGCGCCCGAACAGGGACCTCAGGAGGCAATACTCAAAGAGCTGAGCAGACACGAACCACGCAATCAGCAGGCAATAAGCATGGAGCTCAGCAGTGACGACTCATGCTGCTCAACTGGCAATAATCAAGCAGGTGACCTGGCAGGAATCACGCAGCTCAGCTGGCAATTGTCAAGCTGATCGGCCGACAGGAATCACGCAGTTCAGCTGGCAATTGTCATTCAGATGAGCCGGCAGGAATCACGCAGCTTAGCAGGCCCTGATCACGTGGCTGATCAAGAACAGATCAGGTGACTGAGCATGCACTGGTCAAGTGGCTATCATGCACAGATCACGTGACAGAGCATGCACTGATGACGTGGCTGATCAGGCAATGATCACATGGCTCATCATGCACTGATCCCGTGTTTATCAGGCAGTGATCAGTGACTGACAGGCGCTCATCATGGGACTGTGCCCGCACTGATCACGTGGCTATCATGCCCTGATCACGTGACTGCGCATGCATTGATGACGTGGCTGATCTGGCACTGCTCATGTGTTTATCAGGCAGTGATCAGTGACTGACAGGCGCTGATCATGGGACTGTGCACGCACTGATCACGTGGCTATCATGCACTGATCACGTTACTGCGCATGCACTGATGACGTGGCTGATCGGGCACTGATCACGTGTTTATCAGGCAGTGATCAGTGACTGACAGGTGCTGATCATGGGACTGTGCACGCACTGTTAACATGGCTGATCAGGAACTGACCACCTGACTGCGCATGCAGTGATCACGTGGATGGTCGTTCACTGATCACGTGTTTATCATACGGTGATCACGTGACTGAGAGGCGCTGATCACGTGACTGTGCACGTCAGTGATCACGTGGCTGATCAAGCACTGATATCGTGACTGAGCATGCACTGATCATGTGCCGGGAGCCGGTGAGGCATTCCACTCTGGACAAAGGTCATGAGGAAGGAGGCTCGGCATACGCAAATGCGGGATCGAGCCTCAGGAGTCCACCCGGATATTCTCGAGCATCTCCCCCCCAAAAAAACCAGAGTCTGCCTTCTATATTGCTTTGTGCTCTCACCTCTGATTTCACTGGGGGCTGTCCCCCACCACCATCTCGCTCTCTCTGTCAAAGAGTTAACTTACAGCTCCAATTCATAAAGTTCCTTGTCATTCTTCCCTTTAACTTCCAGCTGAGTCTCCATCTGGAGCAAGGAACCCACCACGCTTACTAATTATGCCTGGGCTGCTAAGACCCACTCGAGAAGGTGTCTAGGGTGAGGCACCTTCCGCTATTCGAGAGGGCGCCTGCAGGCCTACGGAAGTGGTGCAAACTTCTTGTCTTGAAGTTTCATTGGTCTCCCGCGTAAACCAAGCTACTCAGTCTCTTTTCTCCACCGAATTTTCCTACTGAGCTATCCTCATACTATTATTCTTGACATCTCTGATTAGCATATAAATAGTCGCCTAGGCCATCTCTCCTTCGAATACCCTGGATCAGCTGGGGCTGGTCCCCGGCAGGTGGCGCCCGAACAGGGACCTCAGGAGGCAATACTCAAAGAGCTGAGCAGACACGAACCACGCAATCAGCAGGCAATAAGCATGGAGCTCAGCAGTGACGAATCATGCTGCTCAACTGGCAATAATCAAGCAGGTGACCAGGCAGGAATCACGCAGCTCAGCTGGCAATTGTCAAGCAGATGAGCCGACAGGAATCACGCAGCTCAGCTGGCAATTGTCATGCAGATGAGCCGGCAGGAATCACGCAGCTCAGCTGGCAATTGTCATGCAGATGAGCCGGCAGGAATCACGAAGCTGAGCAGGCCCTGATCACGTGACTCTGCAGGCACTGATCATGTGACTGATCAAGTCCAGATCAGGTGACTGAGCATGCACTGATCACGTGGCTATCATGCACTGAACACGTGACTCCGCATGCACTGATGACGTGGCTGATCGGGCACTGATCACATGGCTCATCATGCACTGATCACCTATTTATCAGGCAATGCTCAGGGACTGACAGTCGCTGATCATGGGACTGTGCCCGCACTGATCAGGTGGCTATAATGCACTAATCACGTGACTGCGCATGCAATGATGACGTGGCTTCGCATGCACTGATGACGTGGCTGATCGGGCACTGATCACGTGTTTATCAGGCAGTGATCAGTGACTGACAGGCGCTGATCATGGGACTGTGCACTCACTGATCATGAGGCTGATCAGGAACTGACCACCAGACTGCGCATGCAGTGATCACGTGGCTGGTCGCTCACTGATCACGTGTTTATCATACGGTGATCACGTGACTGAGAGGCGCTGATCACGTGACTGTGCAGTCAGTGATCACGTGGCTGATCATGCACTGATATCGTGACTGAGCATGCACTGATCATGTGCCGGGAGCCGGTGAGGCATTCCACTCTGGACAAAGGTCATGAGGAAGGAGGCTCGGCATACGCAAATGCGGGATCGAGCCTCAGGAGTCCACCCGGATATTCTCGAGCATCTCCCCCCCAAAAAAACCAGAGTCTGCCTACTTTATTGCTTTGTGCTCTCACCTCTGATTTCACTGGGGGCTGTCCCCCACCACCATCTCGCTCTCTCTGTCAAAGAGTTAACTTACAGCTCCAATTCATAAAGTTCCTTGTCATTCTTCCCTTTAACTTCCAGCTGAGTCTCCATCTGGAGCGCGGAACCCACCACGCTTACTAATTATGCCTGGGCTGCTAAGACCCACTCGAGAAGGTGTCTAGGGTGAGGCACCTTCCGCTATTCGAGAGGGCGCCTGCGGCCTACGTAAGTGGTGCAAACTTCTTGTCTTGAAGTTTGATTGGTCTCCCGCGTAAACCAAGCTACTCAGTCTCTTTTCTCCACCGAATTTTCCTACTGAGCTATCCTAATATTATTATTCTTGACATCTCTGATTAGCATATAAATAGTCGCCTAGGCCATCTCTCCTTCGAATACCCTGGATCAGCTGGGGCTGGTCCCCGGCAGGTGGCGCCCGAACAGGGACCTCAGGTGGCAATACTCAAAGAGCTGAGCAGACACGAACCACGCAATCAGCAGGCAATAAGCATGGAGCTGAGCAGTGACGAATCATGCTGCTCAACTGGCAATGAATCAAGCAGGTGACCTGGCAGGAATCACGCAGCTCAGCTGCAATTGTCAAGCAGATGAGCCGACAGGTATCACGCAGTTCAGCTGCAATTGTCATGCAGAAGAGACGGCAGGAATCACGCAGCTCAGCAGGCCCTGTTCACATGACTCTGCAGGCACTGATCACGTGGCTGATCAAGTCCAGATCACGTGACTGAGCATGCACTGATCACGTGGCTCTCCTGCACTGATCACATGACTTCGCATGCACTGATGACGTGGCTGATCAGGCACTGATCACATGGCTCATCATGCACTGATCACGTGTTTCTCAGGCAATGATCAGTGACTGACAGGCGCTGATCATGGGACTGTGCACGCACTGATCACGTGGCTATCATGCACTGATCACATGACTGGGCATGCACTGATGTCGGGGCTGATGGGCACTGATCCCGTGTTTATCACGCAGTGATCAGTGACTGACAGGCGCTGATCATGGGACTGTGCACGCACTGATCACGTGGCTGATCAGGAACTGACCACCTGACTGCGCATGCAGTGATCACGTGGCTGGTCGTTCAGTGATCACGTGTTTATCATACGGTGATCACGTGACTGAGAGGCGCTGATCACGTGACTGTGCCGTCAGTGATCAAGTGGCTGATCATTCACTGATGCACTGATATCGTGCCTGAGCATGCACTGATCATGTGCCGGGAGCCGGTGAGGCATTCCACTCTGGACAAAGGTCATGAGGAAGGAGGCCCGGCAAACGCAAATGCGGGATCAAGCCTCAGGAGTCCACCCGGATATTCCCGAGCATCTCCCCCCGAAAAAAAACCAGAGTCTGCCTACTGTATTGCTTTGTGCTCTCACCTCTGATTTCACTGGGGGCTGTCCTCCACCACCATCTCGCTCTCTCTGTCAAAGAGTTAACTTACAGCTCCAATTCATAAAGTTCCTTGTCATTCTTCCCTTTAACTTCCAGCTGAGTCTCCATCTGGACCGAGGAACCTACCACGCTTACTAATTATGCCTGGGCTGCTAAGACCCACTCGAGAAGGTGTCTAGGGTGAGGCACCTTCCGCTATTCGAGAGGGCGCCTGCGTCCTACGGAAGTGGTGCAAACTTCTTGTCTTGAAGTTTGATTGGTCTCCCGCGTAAACCAAGCTACTCAGTCTCTTTTCTCCACCGAATTTTCCTACTGAGCTATCCTAATATTATTATTCTTGACATCTCTGATTAGCATATAAACAGTCGCCTAGGCCATCTCTCCTTCGAATACCCTGGATCAGCTGGGGCTGGTCCCCAGCAGGTGGCGCCTGAACAGGGACCTCAGGAGGCAATACTCAAAGAGCTGAGCAGACACGAACCACGCAATCAGCAGGCAATAAGCATGGAGCTCAGCAGTGACGAATCATGCTGCTCAACTGGCAATAATCAAGCAGGTGACCAGGCAGGAATCACTCAGCTCAGCTGGCAATTGTCAAGCAGATGAGCCGACAGGAATCACGCAGCTGAGCTGGCAATTGTCATGCAGATGAGCCGGCAGGAATCACGCAGCTCAGCAGGCCCTGATCATGTGACTCTGCAGGCACTGATCACGTGGCTGACCAAGTACAGATCAGGTGACTGAGCATGCAGTGATCCCGTGGCTACCATGCACTGATCACGTGACTTCGCATGCACTGATGACGTGGCTGATCAGGCAGTGATCACGTGTTTATCAGGCAGTGATCAGTGACTGACAGGCGCTGATCATGGGACTGTGCACGCACAGATCACGTGACTATCATGCACTGATCACGTGACTGCGCATGCACTGATGACGTGGCTGATTGGGCACTTATCACGTTTTTCTCAGGCAGTGATCAGTGACTGAAAGGCGCTGATCATGGAACTGTGCACGCACTGATCACGTGGCTGATCAGGAACTGACCACCTGACTGCACATGCAGTGATCACGTGGCTGTTTATTCACTGAACACGTGTTTATCATACGGTGATCATGTGACTGAGAGGCGCTGATCACGTGACTGTGCCGTCAGTGATCACGTGGCTGATCAAGCACTGATATTGTGACTGAGCATGCACTGATCATGTGCCGGGAGCAGGTGAGGCATTCCAGTCTGGACAAAGGTCATGAGGAAGGAGGCTCGGCATACGCAAATGCAGGATCGAGCCTCAGGAGTCCACCCGGATATTCTACAGGATCACCCCCCCAAAAAAACGAGAGTCTGCCTACTATATTGCTTTGTGCTCTCACCTCTGATTTCACTGGGGTCTGTCCCCCCCCCACCATCTCGCTCTCTCTTTCAAAGAGTTAACTTACAGCTCCAATTCATAAAGTTCCTTGTCATTCTTCCCTTTAACATCCAGCTGAGTCTCCATCTGGATCGAGGAACCCACAAGGCTTACTAATTATGCCTGGGCTGCTAAGACCCACTCGAGAAGGTGTCTAGGGTGAGGCACCTTCCGCTATTCGAGAGGGCGCCTGCGGCCTACGTAAGTGGTGCAAACTTCTTGTCTTGAAGTTTGATTGGTCTCCCGCGTAAACCAAGCTACTCAGTCTCTTTTCTCCACCGAATTTTCCTACTGAGCTATCCTAATATTATTATTCTTGACATCTCTGATGAGCATATAAATAGTCGCCTAGGCCATCTCTCCTTCGAATACCCTGGATCAGCTGGGGCTGGTCCCCGGCAGGTGGCGCCCGAACAGGGACCTCAGGTGGCAATACTCAAAGAGCTGAGCAGACACGAACCACGCAGTCAGCAGGCAATAAGCATGGAGCTGAGCAGTGACCAATCATGCTGCTCAACTGGCAATGAATCAAGCAGGTGACCTGGCAGGAATCAAGCAGCTCAGCCAGCAATTGTCAAGCAGATGAGCCGACAGGTATCACGCAGTTCAGCTGCCAATTGTCATGCAGAAGAGACGGCAGGAATCACGCAGCTCAGCAGGCCCTGTTCACATGACTCTGCAGGCACTGATCACGTGGCTGATCAAGTCCAGATCACGTGACTGAGCATGCACTGATCACGTGGCTCTCCTGCACTGATCACATGACTTCGCATGCACTGATGACGTGGCTGATCAGGCACTGATCACATGGCTCATCATGCACTGATCACGTGTTTCTCAGGCAATGATCAGTGACTGACAGGCGCTGATCATGGGACTGTGCACGCACTGATCACGTGGCTATCATGCACTGATCACATGACTGGGCATGCACTGATGTCGGGGCTGATGGGCACTGATCCCGTGTTTATCACGCAGTGATCAGTGACTGACAGGCGCTGATCATGGGACTGTGCACGCACTGATCACGTGGCTGATCAGGAACTGACCACCTGACTGCGCATGCAGTGATCACGTGGCTGGTCGTTCAGTGATCACGTGTTTATCATACGGTGATCACGTGACTGAGAGGCGCTGATCACGTGACTGTGCCGTCAGTGATCAAGTGGCTGATCATTCACTGATGCACTGATATCGTGCCTGAGCATGCACTGATCATGTGCCGGGAGCCGGTGAGGCATTCCACTCTGGACAAAGGTCATGAGGAAGGAGGCCCGGCAAACGCAAATGCGGGATCAAGCCTCAGGAGTCCACCCGGATATTCCCGAGCATCTACCCCCCCAAAAAAAACAGAGTCTGCCTACTGTATTGCTTTGTGCTCTCACCTCTGATTTCACTGGGGGCTGTCCTCCACCACCATCTCGCTCTCTCTGTCAAAGAGTTAACTTACAGCTCCAATTCATAAAGTTCCTTGTCATTCTTCCCTTTAACTTCCAGCTGAGTCTCCATCTGGACCGAGGAACCTACCACGCTTATTAATTATGCCTGGGCTGCTAAGACCCACTCGAGAAGGTGTCTAGGGTGAGGCACCTTCCGCTATTCGAGAGGGCGCCTGCGTCCTACGGAAGTGGTGCAAACTTCTTGTCTTGAAGTTTGATTGGTCTCCCGCGTAAACCAAGCTACTCAGTCTCTTTTCTCCACCGAATTTTCCTACTGAGCTATCCTAATATTATTATTCTTGACATCTCTGATTAGCATATAAACAGTCGCCTAGGCCATCTCTCCTTCGAATACCCTGGATCAGCTGGGGCTGGTCCCCAGCAGGTGGCGCCTGAACAGGGACCTCAGGAGGCAATACTCAAAGAGCTGAGCAGACACGAACCACGCAATCAGCAGGCAATAAGCATGGAGCTCAGCAGTGACGAATCATGCTGCTCAACTGGCAATAATCAAGCAGGTGACCAGGCAGGAATCACTCAGCTCAGCTGGCAATTGTCAAGCAGATGAGCCGACAGGAATCACGCAGCTGAGCTGGCAATTGTCATGCAGATGAGCCGGCAGGAATCACGCAGCTCAGCAGGCCCTGATCATGTGACTCTGCAGGCACTGATCACGTGGCTGACCAAGTACAGATCAGGTGACTGAGCATGCAGTGATCCCGTGGCTACCATGCACTGATCACGTGACTTCGCATGCACTGATGACGTGGCTGATCAGGCAGTGATCACGTGTTTATCAGGCAGTGATCAGTGACTGACAGGCGCTGATCATGGGACTGTGCACGCACAGATCACGTGACTATCATGCACTGATCACGTGACTGCGCATGCACTGATGACGTGGCTGATTGGGCACTTATCACGTTTTTCTCAGGCAGTGATCAGTGACTGAAAGGCGCTGATCATGGAACTGTGCACGCACTGATCACGTGGCTGATCAGGAACTGACCACCTGACTGCACATGCAGTGATCACGTGGCTGTTTATTCACTGAACACGTGTTTATCATACGGTGATCATGTGACTGAGAGGCGCTGATCACGTGACTGTGCCGTCAGTGATCACGTGGCTGATCAAGCACTGATATTGTGACTGAGCATGCACTGATCATGTGCCGGGAGCCGGTGAGGCATTCCAGTCTGGACAAAGGTCATGAGGAAGGAGGCTCGGCATACGCAAATGCGGGATCGAGCCTCAGGAGTCCACCCGGATATTCTACAGGATCTCCCCCCCAAAAAAACGAGAGTCTGCCTACTATATTGCTTTGTGCTCTCACCTCTGATTTCACTGGGGTCTGTCCCCCCCCCACCATCTCGCTCTCTCTTTCAAAGAGTTAACTTACAGCTCCAATTCATAAAGTTCCTTGTCATTCTTCCCTTTAACTTCCAGCTGAGTCTCCATCTGGATCGAGGAACCCACAAGGCTTACTAATTATGCCTGGGCTGCTAAGACCCACTCGAGAAGGTGTCTAGGGTGAGGCACCTTCCGCTATTCGAGAGGGCGCCTGCGGCCTACGTAAGTGGTGCAAACTTCTTGTCTTGAAGTTTGATTGGTCTCCCGCGTAAACCAAGCTACTCAGTCTCTTTTCTCCACCGAATTTTCCTACTGAGCTATCCTAATATTATTATTCTTGACATCTCTGATGAGCATATAAATAGTCGCCTAGGCCATCTCTCCTTCGAATACCCTGGATCAGCTGGGGCTGGTCCCCGGCAGGTGGCGCCCGAACAGGGACCTCAGGTGGCAATACTCAAAGAGCTGAGCAGACACGAACCACGCAGTCAGCAGGCAATAAGCATGGAGCTGAGCAGTGACCAATCATGCTGCTCAACTGGCAATGAATCAAGCAGGTGACCTGGCAGGAATCAAGCAGCTCAGCCAGCAATTGTCAAGCAGATGAGCCGACAGGTATCACGCAGTTCAGCTGCCAATTGTCATGCAGAAGAGACGGCAGGAATCACGCAGCTCAGCAGGCCCTGTTCACATGACTCTGCAGGCACTGATCACGTGGCTGATCAAGTCCAGATCACGTGACTGAGCATGCACTGATCACGTGGCTCTCCTGCACTGATCACATGACTTCGCATGCACTGATGACGTGGCTGATCAGGCACTGATCACATGGCTCATCATGCACTGATCACGTGTTTCTCAGGCAATGATCAGTGACTGACAGGCGCTGATCATGGGACTGTGCACGCACTGATCACGTGGCTATCATGCACTGATCACATGACTGGGCATGCACTGATGTCGGGGCTGATGGGCACTGATCCCGTGTTTATCACGCAGTGATCAGTGACTGACAGGCGCTGATCATGGGACTGTGCACGCACTGATCACGTGGCTGATCAGGAACTGACCACCTGACTGCGCATGCAGTGATCACGTGGCTGGTCGTTCAGTGATCACGTGTTTATCATACGGTGATCACGTGACTGAGAGGCGCTGATCACGTGACTGTGCCGTCAGTGATCAAGTGGCTGATCATTCACTGATGCACTGATATCGTGCCTGAGCATGCACTGATCATGTGCCGGGAGCCGGTGAGGCATTCCACTCTGGACAAAGGTCATGAGGAAGGAGGCCCGGCAAACGCAAATGCGGGATCAAGCCTCAGGAGTCCACCCGGATATTCCCGAGCATCTACCCCCCCAAAAAAAACAGAGTCTGCCTACTGTATTGCTTTGTGCTCTCACCTCTGATTTCACTGGGGGCTGTCCTCCACCACCATCTCGCTCTCTCTGTCAAAGAGTTAACTTACAGCTCCAATTCATAAAGTTCCTTGTCATTCTTCCCTTTAACTTCCAGCTGAGTCTCCATCTGGACCGAGGAACCTACCACGCTTATTAATTATGCCTGGGCTGCTAAGACCCACTCGAGAAGGTGTCTAGGGTGAGGCACCTTCCGCTATTCGAGAGGGCGCCTGCGTCCTACGGAAGTGGTGCAAACTTCTTGTCTTGAAGTTTGATTGGTCTCCCGCGTAAACCAAGCTACTCAGTCTCTTTTCTCCACCGAATTTTCCTACTGAGCTATCCTAATATTATTATTCTTGACATCTCTGATTAGCATATAAACAGTCGCCTAGGCCATCTCTCCTTCGAATACCCTGGATCAGCTGGGGCTGGTCCCCAGCAGGTGGCGCCTGAACAGGGACCTCAGGAGGCAATACTCAAAGAGCTGAGCAGACACGAACCACGCAATCAGCAGGCAATAAGCATGGAGCTCAGCAGTGACGAATCATGCTGCTCAACTGGCAATAATCAAGCAGGTGACCAGGCAGGAATCACTCAGCTCAGCTGGCAATTGTCAAGCAGATGAGCCGACAGGAATCACGCAGCTGAGCTGGCAATTGTCATGCAGATGAGCCGGCAGGAATCACGCAGCTCAGCAGGCCCTGATCATGTGACTCTGCAGGCACTGATCACGTGGCTGACCAAGTACAGATCAGGTGACTGAGCATGCAGTGATCCCGTGGCTACCATGCACTGATCACGTGACTTCGCATGCACTGATGACGTGGCTGATCAGGCAGTGATCACGTGTTTATCAGGCAGTGATCAGTGACTGACAGGCGCTGATCATGGGACTGTGCACGCACAGATCACGTGACTATCATGCACTGATCACGTGACTGCGCATGCACTGATGACGTGGCTGATTGGGCACTTATCACGTTTTTCTCAGGCAGTGATCAGTGACTGAAAGGCGCTGATCATGGAACTGTGCACGCACTGATCACGTGGCTGATCAGGAACTGACCACCTGACTGCACATGCAGTGATCACGTGGCTGTTTATTCACTGAACACGTGTTTATCATACGGTGATCATGTGACTGAGAGGCGCTGATCACGTGACTGTGCCGTCAGTGATCACGTGGCTGATCAAGCACTGATATTGTGACTGAGCATGCACTGATCATGTGCCGGGAGCAGGTGAGGCATTCCAGTCTGGACAAAGGTCATGAGGAAGGAGGCTCGGCATACGCAAATGCGGGATCGAGCCTCAGGAGTCCACCCGGATATTCTACAGGATCTCCCCCCCCAAAAAAACGAGAGTCTGCCTACTATATTGCTTTGTGCTCTCACCTCTGATTTCACTGGGGTCTGTCCCCCCCCCCACCATCTCGCTCTCTCTTTCAAAGAGTTAACTTACAGCTCCAATTCATAAAGTTCCTTGTCATTCTTCCCTTTAACATCCAGCTGAGTCTCCATCTGGATCGAGGAACCCACAAGGCTTACTAATTATGCCTGGGCTGCTAAGACCCACTCGAGAAGGTGTCTAGGGTGAGGCACCTTCCGCTATTCGAGAGGGCGCCTGCGGCCTACGTAAGTGGTGCAAACTTCTTGTCTTGAAGTTTGATTGGTCTCCCGCGTAAACCAAGCTACTCAGTCTCTTTTCTCCACCGAATTTTCCTACTGAGCTATCCTCATATTATTATTCTTGACGTCTCTGACGAGCATATAAATAGTCGCCTAGGCCATCTCTCCTTCCAATACCCTGGATCAGCTGGGGCTGGTCCCCGGCAGGTGGCGCCGAACAGGGACCTCATGAGGCAATACTCAAAGAGCTGAGCAGACACGAACCACGCAATCAGCAGGCAATAAGCATGGAGCTCAGCAGTGACGAATCATGCTGCTCAACTGGCAATAATCAAGCAGGTGACCAGGCAGGAATCACGCAGCTCAGCTGGCAATTGTTAAGCAGATGAGCCGACAGGAATCACGCAGCTCAGCTGGCAATTGTCAAGCACATGAGCCGACAGAAATCACGCAGCTCAGCTGGCAATTGTCATGCAGATGAACCGGCAGGCATCACGCAGCTCAGCAGGCCCTGATCACGTGACTCTGCAGGCACTGATCACGTGGCTCTCATGCACTGATCACGTGTTTCTTAGGCAATGATCAGTGACTGACAGGCGCTGATCATGGGACTGTGCACGCACTGATCACGTGGCTCTAATGCACTGATCACGTTTTTCTTAGGCAGTGATCAGTGACTGACAGGCGCTCATCATGGGAGTGTGCACACACTGATCACGTGGCTATCATGCACTGATCACGTGACTGCGCATGCACTGATGACGTGGCTGATCTGGCACTGATCACGTGTTTATCAGGCAGTGATCAGTGACTGAGAGGTGCTGATCACGGGACTGTGCACGCACTGATCACGTGGCTGATCAAGCACCGATATCGTGACTGAGCATGCACTGATCATGTGCCGGGAGCCGGTGAGGCATTCCACTCTGGACTAAGGTCATGAGGAAGGAGGCTCGGCATACGCAAATGCGGGATCGAGCCTCAGGAGTCCACCCGGATATTCTCCAGCATCTCCCCCCCAGAAAAACCAGAGTTTGCCTACTTTATTGCTTTGTGCTCTCACCTCTGATTTCACTGGGGGCTGTCCTCCACCACCATCTCGCTCTCTCTGTCAAAGAGTTAAATTACAGCTCCAATTCATAAAGTTCCTTGTCATTCTTCCCTTTAACTTCCAGCTGAGTCTCCATCTGGAGCGCGGAACCCACCACGCTTACTAATTATGCCTGGGCTGCTAAGACCCACTCGAGAAGGTGTCTAGGGTGAGGCACCTTCCGCTATTCGAGAGGGCGCCTGCGGCCTACGGAAGTGGTGCAAACTTCTTGTCTTGAAGTTTGATTGGTCTCCCGCATAAACCAAGCTACTCAGTCTCTTTTCTCCACCGAATTTTCCTACTGAGCTATCCTCATACTATTATTCTTGACATCTCTGATTAGCATATAAATAGTCGCCTAGGCCATCTCTCCTTCGAATACCCTGGATCAGCTGGGGCTGGTCCCCGGCAGGTGGCGCCCGAACAGGGACCTCAGGAGGCAATACTCAAAGAGCTGAGCAGACACGAACCACGCAATCAGCAGGCAATAAGCATGGAGCTCAGCAGTGACGACTCATGCTGCTCAACTGGCAATAATCAAGCAGGTGACCTGGCAGGAATCACGCAGCTCAGCTGGCAATTGTCAAGCTGATCGGCCGACAGGAATCACGCAGTTCAGCTGGCAATTGTCATTCAGATGAGCCGGCAGGAATCACGCAGCTTAGCAGGCCCTGATCACGTGGCTGATCAAGAACAGATCAGGTGACTGAGCATGCACTGGTCACGTGGCTATCATGCACAGATCACGTGACAGAGCATGCACTGATGACGTGGCTGATCAGGCAATG
Organism: Bos indicus; assembly: GCF_029378745.1. Taxonomy (NCBI): domain Eukaryota; kingdom Metazoa; phylum Chordata; class Mammalia; order Artiodactyla; family Bovidae; genus Bos; species Bos indicus. Next base: position 83,929 of record NW_027223721.1, read on the forward strand.
ATCACATGGCTCATCATGCACTGATCCCGTGTTTATCAGGCAGTGATCAGTGACTGACAGGCGCTCATCATGGGACTGTGCCCGCACTGATCACGTGGCTATCATGCACTGATCACGTGACTGCGCATGCATTGATGACGTGGCTGATCTGGCACTGCTCATGTGTTTATCAGGCAGTGATCAGTGACTGACAGGCGCTGATCATGGGACTGTGCACGCACTGATCACGTGGCTATCATGCACTGATCACGTTACTGCGCATGCACTGATGACGTGGCTGATCGGGCACTGATCACGTGTTTATCAGGCAGTGATCAGTGACTGACAGGTGCTGATCATGGGACTGTGCACGCACTGTTCACGTGGCTGATCAGGAACTGACCACCTGACTGCGCATGCATTGTTCACGTGGATGGTCGTTCACCGATCACGTGTTTATCATACGGTGATCACGTGACTGAGAGGCGCTGATCACGGGACTGTGCACGCATTGATCACGTGGCTGATCAAGCACTGATATCGTGACTGAGCATGCAGTGATCATGTGCCGGGAGCCGGTGAGGCATTCCACTCTGGACAAAGGTCATGAGGAAGGAGGTTCGGCATACGCAAATGCGGGATCGAGCCCCAGGAGTCCACCCGGATATTCTCGAGCATGTCCCCACCAAAAAAACCAGAGTCTGCCTTCTATATTGCTTTGTGCTCTCACCTCTGATTTCACTGGGGGCTGTCCCGCACCACCATCTCGCTCTCTCTTTCAAAGAGTTAACTTACAGCTCCAATTCATAAAGTTCCTTGTCATTCTTCCCTTTAACTTCCAGCTGAGTCTCCATCTGGAGCGAGGAACCCACCACGCTTAAAAATTATGCCTGGGCTGCTAAGACCCACTGGAGAAGATGTCTAGGGTGAGGCACCTTCCGCTATTCGAGAGGGCGCCTGCGGCCTACGGAAGTGGTGCAAACTTCTTGTCTTGAAGTTTGATTGGTCTCTCGCGTAAACCAAGCTACTCAGTCTCTTTTCTCCACCGAATTTTCCTACTGAGCTATCCTCATACTATTATTCTTGACATCTCTGATTAGCATATAAATAGTCGCCTAGGCCATCTCTCCTTCGAACACCCTGGATCAGCTGGGGCTGGTCCCCGGCAGGTGGCGCCCGAACAGGGACCTCAGGAGGCAATACTCAAAGAGCTGAGCAGACACGAACCACGCAATCAGCAGGCAGTAAGCATGGAGCTCAGCACTGACGAATCATGCTGCTCAACTGGCAATAATCAAGCAGGTGACCAGGCAGGAATCACTCAGCTCAGCTGGCAATTGTCAAGCAGATGTGCCGACAGGAATCACGCAGCTCATCTGGCAATTGTCATGCAGATGAGCCGGCAGGAATCACGCAGCTCATCTGGCAATTGTCATGCAGATGAGCCGGCAGGAATCACGAAGCTGAGCAGGCCCTGATCACGTGACTCTGCAGGCACTGATCATGTGACTGGTCAAGTCCAGATCACGTGACTGAGCATGCACTGATCACGTGGCTATCATGCACTGAACACGTGACTCCGCATGCACTGATGACGTGGCTGATCGGGCACTGATCACATGGCTCATCATGCACTGATCACCTATTTATCAGGCAATGCTCAGGGACTGACAGTCGCTGATCATGGGACTGTGCCCGCACTGATCAGGTGGCTATAATGCACTAATCACGTGACTGCGCATGCAATGATGACGTGGCTTCGCATGCACTGATGACGTGGCTGATCGGGCACTGATCACGTGTTTATCAGGCAGTGATCAGTGACTGACAGGCGCTGATCATGGGACTGTGCACTCACTGATCACGAGGCTGATCAGGAACTGACCACCAGACTGCGCATGCAGTGATCACGTGGCTGGTCGCTCACTGATCACGTTTTTATCATACGGTGATCACGTGACTGAGTGGCGCTGATCACGTGACTCTGCAGTCAGTGATTACGTGGCTGATCATGCACTGATATCGTTACTGACCATGCACTGATAAGGTGCCGGGAGCCGGTGAGGAATTCCACTCTGGACCAAGGTCATGAGGAAGGAGGCTCAGCATACGCAAATGTGGGATCAAGCCTCAGGAGTCCACCTGGATATTCTCGAACATCTCCCACCCAAAAAAACCAGAGTCTGCCTATTTTATTGCTTTGTGCTGTTACCTCTGATTTCAATGGGGACTGTCCCCCACCACCATCTCGCTCTCTCTGTCAAAGAGTTAACTTACAGCTCCAATTCATAAGGTTCCTTGTCATTCTTCCCTTTAACTTCCAGCTGAGTCTCCATCTGGAGCGCGGAACTCACCACGCTTACTAATTATGCCTGGGCTGCTAAGACCCACTCGAGAAGGTGTCTAGGGTGAGGCACCTTCCGCTATTCGAGAGGGCGCCTGTGGCCTACGTAACTGGTGCAAACTTCTTGTCTTGAAGTTTGATTGGTCTCCCGCATAAACCAAGCTACTCAGTCTCTTTTCTCCACCGAATTTTCCTACTGAGCTATCCTCATACTATTATTCTTGACATCTCTGATGAGCATATAAATAGTCGCCTAGGCCATCTCTCCTTCGAATACCCTGGATCAGCTGGGGCTGGTCCCCGGCAGGTGGCGCCCGAACAGGGACCTCAGGTGGCAATACTCAAAGAGCTGAGCAGACACGAACCACGCAATCAGCAGGCAATAAGCATGGAGCTGAGCAGTGACCAATCATGCTGCTCAACTGGCAATGAATCAAGCAGGTGACCTGGCAGGAATCAAGCAGCTCAGCAGCAATTGTCAAGCAGATGAGCCGACAGGTATCACGCAGTTCAGCTGCCAATTGTCATGCAGAAGAGACGGCAGGAATCACGCAGCTCAGCAGGCCCTGTTCACATGACTCTGCAGGCACTGATCACGTGGCTGATCAAGTCCAGATCACGTGACTGAGCATGCACTGATCACGTGGCTCTCCTGCACTGATCACATGACTTCGCATGCACTGATGACGTGGCTGATCAGGCACTGATCACATGGCTCATCATGCACTGATCACGTGTTTCTCAGGCAATGATCAGTGACTGACAGGCGCTGATCATGGGACTGTGCACGCACTGATCACGTGGCTATCATGCACTGATCACATGACTGGGCATGCACTGATGTCGGGGCTGATGGGCACTGATCCCGTGTTTATCACGCAGTGATCAGTGACTGACAGGCGCTGATCATGGGACTGTGCACGCACTGATCACGTGGCTGATCAGGAACTTACCACCTGACTGCGCATGCAGTGATCACGTGGCTGGTCGTTCAGTGATCACGTGTTTATCATACGGTGATCACGTGACTGAGAGGCGCTGATCACGTGACTGTGCCGTCAGTGATCAAGTGGCTGATCATTCACTGATGCACTGATATCGTGCCTGAGCATGCACTGATCATGTGCCGGGAGCCGGTGAGGCATTCCACTCTGGACAAAGGTCATGAGGAAGGAGGCCCAGCAAACGCAAATGCGGGATCAAGCCTCAGGAGTCCACCCGGATATTCCCGAGCATCTCCCCCCCCAAAAAAAAACAGAGTCTGCCTAGTGTATTGCTTTGTGCTCTCACCTCTGATTTCACTGGGGGCTGTCCTCCACCACCATCTCGCTCTCTCTGTCAAAGAGTTAACTTACAGCTCCAATTCATAAAGTTCCTTGTCATTCTTCCCTTTAACTTCCAGCTGAGTCTCCATCTGGACCGAGGAACCTACCACGCTTACTAATTATGCCTGGGCTGCTAAGACCCACTCGAGAAGGTGTCTAGGGTGAGGCACCTTCCGCTATTCGAGAGGGCGCCTGCGTCCTACGTAACTGGTGCAAACTTCTTGTCTTGAAGTTTGATTGGTCTCCCGCGTAAACCAAGCTACTCAGTCTCTTTTCTCCACCGAATTTTCCTACTGAGCTATCCTAATATTATTATTCTTGACATCTCTGATTAGCATATAAACAGTCGCCTAGGCCATCTCTCCTTCGAATACCCTGGATCAGCTGGGGCTGGTCCCCAGCAGGTGGCGCCTGAACAGGGACCTCAAGAGGCAATACTCAAAGAGCTGAGCAGACACGAACCACGCAATCAGCAGGCAATAAGCATGGAGCTCAGCAGTGACGAATCATGCTGCTCAACTGACAATAATCAAGCAAGTGATCTGGCAGGAATCACGCAGCTCAGCTGGCAATAAGCATGGAGCTCAGCAGTGACGAATCATGCTGCTCAACTGGCAATAATCAAGCAGGTGACCAGGCAGGAATCACGCAGCTCAGCTGGCAATTGTCAAGCAGATGAGCCGACAGGAATCACGCAGCTGAGCTGGCAATTGTCATGCAGATGAGCCGGCAGGAATCACGCAGCTCAGCAGGCCCTGATCATGTGACTCTGCAGGCACTGATCACGTGGCTGACCAAGTACAGATCAGGTGACTGAGCATGCAGTGATCCCGTGGCTACCATGCACTGATCACGTGACTTCGCATGCACTGATGACGTGGCTGATCAGGCAGTGATCACGTGTTTATCAGGCAGTGATCAGTGACTGACAGGCGCTGATCATGGGACTGTGCACGCACAGATCACGTGACTATCATGCACTGATCACGTGACTGCGCATGCACTGATGACGTGGCTGATTGGGCACTTATCACGTTTTTCTCAGGCAGTGATCAGTGACTGAAAGGCGCTGATCATGGAACTGTGCACGCACTGATCACGTGGCTGATCAGGAACTGACCACCTGACTGCACATGCAGTGATCACGTGGCTGTTTATTCACTGAACACGTGTTTATCATACGGTGATCATGTGACTGAGAGGCGCTGATCACGTGACTGTGCCGTCAGTGATCACGTGGCTGATCAAGCACTGATATTGTGACTGAGCATGCACTGATCATGTGCCGGGAGCCGGAGAGGCATTCCAGTCTGGACAAAGGTCATGAGGAAGGAGGCTCGGCATACACAAATTCGGGATCGAGCCTCAGGAATCCACCCGGATATTCTCCAGGATCTCCCCCCCAAAAAAACGAGAGTCTGCCTACTATATTGCTTTGTGCTCTCACCTCTGATTTCACTGGGGTCTGTCCCCCCCCCCACCATCTCGCTCTCTCTTTCAAAGAGTTAACTTACAGCTCCAATTCATAAAGTTCCTTGTCATTCTTCCCTTTAACATCCAGCTGAGTCTCCATCTGGATCGAGGAACCCACAAGGCTTACTAATTATGCCTGGGCTGCTAAGACCCACTCGAGAAGGTGTCTAGGGTTAGGCACCTTCCGCTATTCGAGAGGGCGCCTGCGGCCTACGTAAGTGGTGCAAACTTCTTGTCTTGAAGTTTGATTGGTCTCCAGCGTAAACCAAGCTACTCAGTCTCTTTTCTCCACCGAATTTTCCTACTGAGCTATCCTCATATTATTATTCTTGACGTCTCTGACGAGCATATAAATAGTCGCCTAGGCCATCTCTCCTTCCAATACCCTGGATCAGCTGGGGCTGGTCCCCGGCAGGTGGCGCCGAACAGGGACCTCATGAGGCAATACTCAAAGAGCTGAGCAGACACGAACCACGCAATCAGCAGGCAATAAGCATGGAGCTCAGCAGTGACGAATCATGCTGCTCAACTGGCAATAATCAAGCAGGTGACCAGGCAGGAATCACGCAGCTCAGCTGGCAATTGTTAAGCAGATGAGCCGACAGGAATCACGCAGCTCAGCTGGCAATTGTCAAGCACATGAGCCGACAGAAATCACGCAGCTCAGCTGGCAATTGTCATGCAGATGAACCGGCAGGCATCACGCAGCTCAGCAGGCCCTGATCACGTGACTCTGCAGGCACTGATCACGTGGCTCTCATGCACTGATCACGTGTTTCTTAGGCAATGATCAGTGACTGACAGGCGCTGATCATGGGACTGTGCACGCACTGATCACGTGGCTCTAATGCACTGATCACGTTTTTCTTAGGCAGTGATCAGTGACTGACAGGCGCTCATCATGGGAGTGTGCACACACTGATCACGTGGCTATCATGCACTGATCACGTGACTGCGCATGCACTGATGACGTGGCTGATCTGGCACTGATCACGTGTTTATCAGGCAGTGATCAGTGACTGAGAGGTGCTGATCACGGGACTGTGCACGCACTGATCACGTGGCTGATCAAGCACCGATATCGTGACTGAGCATGCACTGATCATGTGCCGGGAGCCGGTGAGGCATTCCACTCTGGACTAAGGTCATGAGGAAGGAGGCTCGGCATACGCAAATGCGGGATCGAGCCTCAGGAGTCCACCCGGATATTCTCCAGCATCTCCCCCCCAGAAAAACCAGAGTTTGCCTACTTTATTGCTTTGTGCTCTCACCTCTGATTTCACTGGGGGCTGTCCTCCACCACCATCTCGCTCTCTCTGTCAAAGAGTTAAATTACAGCTCCAATTCATAAAGTTCCTTGTCATTCTTCCCTTTAACTTCCAGCTGAGTCTCCATCTGGAGCGCGGAACCGACCACGCTTACTAATTATGCCTGGGCTGCTAAGGCCCACTCGAGAAGGTGTCTAGGGTGAGGCACCTTCCGCTATTCGAGAGGGCCCCTGCGGCCTACGGAAGTGGTGCAAACTTCTTGTCTTGAAGTTTGATTGGTCTCCCGCATAAACCAAGCTACTCAGTCTCTTTTCTCCACCGAATTTTCCTACTGAGCTATCCTCATACTATTATTCTTGACATCTCTGATTAGCATATAAATAGTCGCCTACGCCATCTCTCCTTCGAATACCCTGGATCAGCTGGGGCTGGTCCCCGGCAGGTGGCGCCCGAACAGGGACCTCAGGAGGCAATACTCAAAGAGCTGAGCAGACACGAACCACGCAATCAGCAGGCAATAAGCATGGAGCTCAGCAGTGACGACTCATGCTGCTCAACTGGCAATAATCAAGCAGGTGACCTGGCAGGAATCACGCAGCTCAGCTGGCAATTGTCAAGCTGATCGGCCGACAGGAATCACGCAGTTCAGCTGGCAATTGTCATTCAGATGAGCCGGCAGGAATCACGCAGCTTAGCAGGCCCTGATCACGTGGCTGATCAAGAACAGATCAGGTGACTGAGCATGCACTGGTCACGTGGCTATCATGCACAGATCACGTGACAGAGCATGCACTGATGACGTGGCTGATCAGGCAATGATCACATGGCTCATCATGCACTGATCCCGTGTTTATCAGGCAGTGATCAGTGACTGACAGGCGCTCATCATGGGACTGTGCCCGCACTGATCACGTGGCTATCATGCACTGATCACGTGACTGCGCATGCATTGATGACGTGGCTGATCTGGCACTGCTCATGTGTTTATCAGGCAGTGATCAGTGACTGACAGGCGCTGATCCTGGGACTGTGCACGCACTGATCACGTGGCTATCATGCACTGATCACGTTACTGCGCATGCACTGATGACGTGGCTGATCGGGCACTGATCACGTGTTTATCAGGCAGTGATCAGTGACTGACAGGTGCTGATCATGGGACTGTGCACGCACTGTTCACGTGGCTGATCAGGAACTGACCACCTGACTGCGCATGCAGTGTTCACGTGGATGGTCGTTCACCGATCACGTGTTTATCATACGGTGATCACGTGACTGAGAGGCGCTGATCACGGGACTGTGCACGCATTGATCACGTGGCTGATCAAGCACTGATATCGTGACTGAGCATGCAGTGATCATGTGCCGGGAGCCGGTGAGGCATTCCACTCTGGACAAAGGTCATGAGGAAGGAGGTTCGGCATACGCAAATGCGGGATCGAGCCCCAGGAGTCCACCCGGATATTCTCGAGCATGTCCCCACCAAAAAAACCAGAGTCTGCCTTCTATATTGCTTTGTGCTCTCACCTCTGATTTCACTGGGAGCTGTCCCCCACCACCATCTCGCTCTCTCTTTCAAAGAGTTAACTTACAGCTCCAATTCATAAAGTTCCTTGTCATTCTTCCCTTTAACATCCAGCTGAGTCTCCATCTGGACCGAGGAACCTACCACGCTTATTAATTATGCCTGGGCTGCTAAGACCCACTCGAGAAGGTGTCTAGGGTGAGGCACCTTCCGCTATTCGAGAGGGCGCCTGCGTCCTACGTAACTGGTGCAAACTTCTTGTCTTGAAGTTTGATTGGTCTCCCGCGTAAACCAAGCTACTCAGTCTCTTTTCTCCACCGAATTTTCCTACTGAGCTATCCTAATATTATTATTCTTGACATCTCTGATTAGCATATAAACAGTCGCCTAGGCCATCTCTCCTTCGAATACCCTGGATCAGCTGGGGCTGGTCCCCAGCAGGTGGCGCCTGAACAGGGACCTCAGGAGGCAATACTCAAAGAGCTGAGCAGACACGAACCACGCAATCAGCAGGCAATAAGCATGGAGCTCAGCAGTGACGAATCATGCTGCTCAACTGGCAATAATCAAGCAGGTGACCAGGCAGGAATCACGCAGCTCAGCTGGCAATTGTCAAGCAGATGAGCCGACAGGAATCACGCAGCTGAGCTGGCAATTGTCATGCAGATGAGCCGGCAGGAATCACGCAGCTCAGCAGGCCCTGATCATGTGACTCTGCAGGCACTGATCACGTGGCTGACCAAGTACAGATCAGGTGACTGAGCATGCAGTGATCCCGTGGCTACCATGCACTGATCACGTGACTTCGCATGCACTGATGACGTGGCTGATCAGGCAGTGATCACGTGTTTATCAGGCAGTGATCAGTGACTGACAGGCGCTGATCATGGGACTGTGCACGCACAGATCACGTGACTATCATGCACTGATCACGTGACTGCGCATGCACTGATGACGTGGCTGATTGGGCACTTATCACGTTTTTCTCAGGCAGTGATCAGTGACTGAAAGGCGCTGATCATGGAACTGTGCACGCACTGATCACATGGCTGATCAGGAACTGACCACCTGACTGCACATGCAGTGATCACGTGGCTGTTTATTCACTGAACACGTGTTTATCATACGGTGATCATGTGACTGAGAGGCGCTGATCACGTGACTGTGCCGTCAGTGATCACGTGGCTGATCAAGCACTGATATTGTGACTGAGCATGCACTGATCATGTGCCGGGAGCAGGTGAGGCATTCCACTCTGGACAAAGGTCATGAGGAAGGAGGCTCGGCATACGCAAATGCGGGATCGAGCCTCAGGAGTCCACCCGGATATTCTCGAGCATCTCCCCCCAAAAAAAACCAGAGTCTGCCTACTTTATTGCTTTGTGCTCTCACCTCTGATTTCACTGGGGGCTGTCCCCCCCCCACCATCTCGCTCTCTCTGTCAAAGAGTTAACTTACAGCTCCAGTTCATAAAGTTCCTTGTCATTCTTCCCTTTAACTTCCAGCTGAGTCTCCATCTGGAGCGTGGAACCCACCACGCTTACTAATTATGCCTGGGCTGCTAAGACCCACTCGAGAAGGTGTCTAGGGTGAGGCACCTTCCGCTATTCGAGAGGGCGCCTGCGGCCTACGTAAGTGGTGCAAACTTCTTGTCTTGAAGTTTGATTGGTCTCCCGCGTAAACCAAGCTACTCAGTCTCTTTTCTCCACCGAAATTTCCTACTGAGCTATCCTCATACTATTATTCTTGACGTCTCTGACGAGCATATAAATAGTCGCCTAGGCCATCTCTCCTTCCAATACCCTGGATCAGCTGGGGCTGGTCCCCGGCAGGTGGCGCCGAACAGGGACCTCATGAGGCAATACTCAAAGAGCTGAGCAGACACGAACCACGCAATCAGCAGGCAATAAGCATGGAGCTCAGCAGTGACGAATCATGCTGCTCAACTGGCAATAATCAAGCAGGTGACCAGGCAGGAATCACGCAGCTCAGCTGGCAATTGTTAAGCAGATGAGCCGACAGGAATCACGCAGCTCAGCTGGCAATTGTCAAGCACATGAGCCGACAGAAATCACGCAGCTCAGCTGGCAATTGTCATGCAGATGAACCGGCAGGCATCACGCAGCTCAGCAGGCCCTGATCACGTGACTCTGCAGGCACTGATCACGTGGCTCTCATGCACTGATCACGTGTTTCTTAGGCAATGATCAGTGACTGACAGGCGCTGATCATGGGACTGTGCACGCACTGATCACGTGGCTCTAATGCACTGATCACGTTTTTCTTAGGCAGTGATCAGTGACTGACAGGCGCTCATCATGGGAGTGTGCACACACTGATCACGTGGCTATCATGCACTGATCACGTGACTGCGCATGCACTGATGACGTGGCTGATCTGGCACTGATCACGTGTTTATCAGGCAGTGATCAGTGACTGACAGGCGCTCATCATGGGAGTGTGCACACACTGATCACGTGGCTATCATGCACTGATCACGTGACTGCGCATGCACTGATGACGTGGCTGATCTGGCACTGATCACGTGTTTATCAGGCAGTGATCAGTGACTGAGAGGTGCTGATCACGGGACTGTGCACGCACTGATCACGTGGCTGATCAAGCACCGATATCGTGACTGAGCATGCACTGATCATGTGCCGGGAGCCGGTGAGGCATTCCACTCTGGACTAAGGTCATGAGGAAGGAGGCTCGGCATACGCAAATGCGGGATCGAGCCTCAGGATTCCACCCGGATATTCTCGAGCATCTCCCCCCCAGAAAAACCAGAGTCTGCCTACTTTATTGCTTTGTGCTCTCACCTCTGATTTCACTGGGGGCTGTCCTCCACCACCATCTCGCTCTCTCTGTCAAAGAGTTAACTTACAGCTCCAATTCATAAAGTTCCTTGTCATTCTTCCCTTTAACTTCCAGCTGAGTCTCCATCTGGAGCGCGGAACCCACCACGCTTACTAATTATGCCTGGGCTGCTAAGACCCACTCGAGAAGGTGTCTAGGGTGAGGCACCTTCCGCTATTCGAGAGGGCGCCTGCGGCCTACGGAAGTGGTGCAAAGTTCTTGTCTTGAAGTTTGATTGGTCTCCCGCATAAACCAAGCTACTCAGTCTCTTTTCTCCACCGAATTTTCCTACTGAGCTATCCTCATACTATTATTCTTGACATCTCTGATTAGCATATAAATAGTCGCCTAGGCCATCTCTCCTTCGAATACCCTGGATCAGCTGGGGCTGGTCCCCGGCAGGTGGCGCCCGAACAGGGACCTCAGGAGGCAATAATCAAAGAGCTGAGCAGACACGAACCACGCAATCAGCAGGCAATAAGCATGGAGCTCAGCAGTGACGAATCATGCTGCTCAACTGGCAATAATCAAGCAGGTGACCAGGCAGGAATCCCGCGGCTCAGCTGGCAATTGGCAAGCAGATGAGCATTCAGGAATCCCGCAGCTCAGCTGCCATTTTCATGCAGATGAGCAGGCAGGAATCATGCAGCTCAGCAGGCCCTGATCCCGTGACTCTGCAGGCACTGATCACGTGGTTGATCAAGTACGGGATCACGTGACTGAGCAAGCACTGATCACGTGGCTCTCATGCACTGATCAGGTGACTGCACTTGCACTGATGACGTGGATGATCAGGCACTGATCACGTGGCTCCTCATGCCACTGAACACGTGTTTCCTCATGCAGTGATCAGTGACTTACAGGCACTGATCATGTGGACTGTGCACGCACTGATCACTTGGCTGATCAGGAACTGATCACGTGACTGCGCATGCATTGATGACGTGGCTGATCTGGCACTGCTCATGTGTTTATCAGGCAGTGATCAGTGACTGACAGGCGCTGATCATGGGACTGTGCACGCACTGATCACGTGGCTATCATGCACTGATCACGTTACTGCGCATGCACTGATGACGTGGCTGATCGGGCACTGATCACGTGTTTATCAGGCAGTGATCAGTGACTGACAGGTGCTGATCAAGGGACTGTGCACGCACTGTTCACGTGGCTGATCAGGAACTGACCACCTGACTGCGCATGCAGTGTTCACGTGGATGGTCGTTCACCGATCACGTGTTTATCATACGGTGATCACGTGACTGAGAGGCGCTGATCACGGGACTGTGCACGCATTGATCACATGGCTGATCAAGCACTGATATCGTGACTGAGCATGCAGTGATCATGTGCCGGGAGCCGGTGAGGCATTCCACTCTGGACAAAGGTCATGAGGAAGGAGGTTCGGCATACGCAAATGCGGGATCGAGCCCCAGGAGTCCACCCGGATATTCTCGAGCATGTCCCCACCAAAAAAACCAGAGTCTGCCTTCTATATTGCTTTGTGCTCTCACCTCTGATTTCACTGGGGGCTGTCCCGCACCACCATCTCGCTCTCTCTGTCAAAGAGTTAACTTACAGCTCCAATTCATAAAGTTCCTTGTCATTCTTCCCTTTAACTTCCAGCTGAGTCTCCATCTGGAGCGAGGAACCCACCACGCTTAAAAATTATGCCTGGGCTGCTAAGACCCACTCGAGAAGATGTCTAGGGTGAGGCACCTTCCGCTATTCGAGAGGGCGCCTGTGGCCTACGGAAGTGGTGTAAACTTCTTGTCTTGAAGTTTGATTGGTCTCTCGCGTAAACCAAGCTACTCAGTCTCTTTTCTCCACCGAATTTTCCTACTGAGCTATCCTCATACTATTATTCTTGACATCTCTGATTAGCATATAAATAGTCGCCTAGGCCATCTCTCCTTCGAACACCCTGGATCAGCTGGGGCTGGTCCCCGGCAGGTGGCGCCCGAACAGGGACCTCAGGAGGCAATACTCAAAGAGCTGAGCAGACACGAACCACGCAATCAGCAGGCAGTAAGCATGGAGCTCAGCACTGACGAATCATGCTGCTCAACTGGCAATAATCAAGCAGGTGACCAGGCAGGAATCACTCAGCTCAGCTGGCAATTGTCAAGCAGATGTGCCGACAGGAATCACGCAGCTCATCTGGCAATTGTCATGCAGATGAGCCGGCAGGAATCACGCAGCTCATCTGGCAATTGTCATGCAGATGAGCCGGCAGGAATCACGAAGCTGAGCAGGCCCTGATCACGTGACTCTGCAGGCACTGATCATGTGACTGGTCAAGTCCAGATCACGTGACTGAGCATGCACTGATCACGTGGCTATCATGCACTGAACACGTGACTCCGCATGCACTGATGACGTGGCTGATCGGGCACTGATCACATGGCTCATCATGCACTGATCACCTATTTATCAGGCAATGCTCAGGGACTGACAGTCGCTGATCATGGGACTGTGCCCGCACTGATCAGGTGGCTATAATGCACTAATCACGTGACTGCGCATGCAATGATGACGTGGCTTCGCATGCACTGATGACGTGGCTGATCGGGCACTGATCACGTGTTTATCAGGCAGTGATCAGTGACTGACAGGCGCTGATCATGGGACTGTGCACTCACTGATCACGAGGCTGATCAGGAACTGACCACCAGACTGCGCATGCAGTGATCACGTGGCTGGTCGCTCACTGATCACGTTTTTATCATACGGTGATCACGTGACTGAGAGGCGCTGATCACGTGACTCTGCAGTCAGTGATTACGTGGCTGATCATGCACTGATATCGTTACTGACCATGCACTGATAAGGTGCCGGGAGCCGGTGAGGAATTCCACTCTGGACCAAGGTCATGAGGAAGGAGGCTCAGCATACGCAAATGTGGGATCAAGCCTCAGGAGTCCACCTGGATATTCTCGAGCATCTCCCACCCAAAAAAACCAGAGTCTGCCTATTTTATTGCTTTGTGCTGTTACCTCTGATTTCAATGGGGACTGTCCCCCACCACCATCTCGCTGTCTCTGTCAAAGAGTTAACTTACAGCTCCAATTCATAAGGTTCCTTGTCATTCTTCCCTTTAACTTCCAGCTGAGTCTCCATCTGGAGCGCGGAACTCACCACGCTTACTAATTATGCCTGGGCTGCTAAGACCCACTCGAGAAGGTGTCTAGGGTGAGGCACCTTCCGCTATTCGAGAGGGCGCCTGCGGCCTACGTAACTGGTGCAAACTTCTTGTCTTGAAGTTTGATTGGTCTCCCGCGTAAACCAAGCTACTCAGTCTCTTTTCTCCACCGAATTTTCCTACTGAGCTATCCTAATATTATTATTCTTGACATCTCTGATTAGCATATAAATAGTCGCCTAGGCCATCTCTCCTTCGAATACCCTGGATCAGCTGGGGCTGGTCCCCGGCAGGTGGCGCCCGAACAGGGACCTCAGGTGGCAATACTCAAAGAGCTGAGCAGACACGAACCACGCAATCAGCAGGCAATAAGCATGGAGCTGAGCAGTGACCAATCATGCTGCTCAACTGGCAATGAATCAAGCAGGTGACCTGGCAGGAATCAAGCAGCTCAGCCAGCAATTGTCAAGCAGATGAGCCGACAGGTATCACGCAGTTCAGCTGCCAATTGTCATGCAGAAGAGACGGCAGGAATCACGCAGCTCAGCAGGCCCTGTTCACATGACTCTGCAGGCACTGATCACGTGGCTGATCAAGTCCAGATCACGTGACTGAGCATGCACTGATCACGTGGCTCTCCTGCACTGATCACATGACTTCGCATGCACTGATGACGTGGCTGATCAGGCACTGATCACATGGCTCATCATGCACTGATCACGTGTTTCTCAGGCAATGATCAGTGACTGACAGGCGCTGATCATGGGACTGTGCACGCACTGATCACGTGGCTATCATGCACTGATCACATGACTGGGCATGCACTGATGTCGGGGCTGATGGGCACTGATCCCGTGTTTATCACGCAGTGATCAGTGACTGACAGGCGCTGATCATGGGACTGTGCACGCACTGATCACGTGGCTGATCAGGAACTTACCACCTGACTGCGCATGCAGTGATCACGTGGCTGGTCGTTCAGTGATCACGTGTTTATCATACGGTGATCACGTGACTGAGAGGCGCTGATCACGTGACTGTGCCGTCAGTGATCAAGTGGCTGATCATTCACTGATGCACTGATATCGTGCCTGAGCATGCACTGATCATGTGCCGGGAGCCGGTGAGGCATTCCACTCTGGACAAAGGTCATGAGGAAGGAGGCCCGGCAAACGCAAATGCGGGATCAAGCCTCAGGAGTCCACCCGGATATTCCCGAGCATCTCCCCCCCCCAAAAAAAACAGAGTCTGCCTACTGTATTGCTTTGTGCTCTCACCTCTGATTTCACTGGGGGCTGTCCTCCACCACCATCTCGCTCTCTCTGTCAAAGAGTTAACTTACAGCTCCAATTCATAAAGTTCCTTGTCATTCTTCCCTTTAACTTCCAGCTGAGTCTCCATCTGGACCGAGGAACCTACCACGCTTACTAATTATGCCTGGGCTGCTAAGACCCACTCGAGAAGGTGTCTAGGGTGAGGCACCTTCCGCTATTCGACAGGGCGCCTGCGTCCTACGTAACTGGTGCAAACTTCTTGTCTTGAAGTTTGATTGGTCTCCCGCGTAAACCAAGCTACTCAGTCTCTTTTCTCCACCGAATTTTCCTACTGAGCTATCCTAATATTATTATTCTTGACATCTCTGATTAGCATATAAACAGTCGCCTAGGCCATCTCTCCTTCGAATACCCTGGATCAGCTGGGGCTGGTCCCCAGCAGGTGGCGCCTGAACAGGGACCTCAAGAGGCAATACTCAAAGAGCTGAGCAGACACGAACCACGCAATCAGCAGGCAATAAGCATGGAGCTCAGCAGTGACGAATCATGCTGCTCAACTGGCAATAATCAAGCAGGTGATCTGGCAGGAATCACGCAGCTCAGCTGGCAATAAGCATGGAGCTCAGCAGTGACGAATCATGCTGCTCAACTGGCAATAATCAAGCAGGTGACCAGGCAGGAATCACGCAGCTCAGCTGGCAATTGTCAAGCAGATGAGCCGACAGGAATCACGCAGCTGAGCTGGCAATTGTCATGCAGATGAGCCGGCAGGAATCACGCAGCTCAGCAGGCCCTGATCATGTGACTCTGCAGGCACTGATCACGTGGCTGACCAAGTACAGATCAGGTGACTGAGCATGCAGTGATCCCGTGGCTACCATGCACTGATCACGTGACTTCGCATGCACTGATGACGTGGCTGATCAGGCAGTGATCACGTGTTTATCAGGCAGTGATCAGTGACTGACAGGCGCTGATCATGGGACTGTGCACGCACAGATCACGTGACTATCATGCACTGATCACGTGACTGCGCATGCACTGATGACGTGGCTGATTGGGCACTTATCACGTTTTTCTCAGGCAGTGATCAGTGACTGAAAGGCGCTGATCATGGAACTGTGCACGCACTGATCACGTGGCTGATCAGGAACTGACCACCTGACTGCACATGCAGTGATCACGTGGCTGTTTATTCACTGAACACGTGTTTATCATACGGTGATCATGTGACTGAGAGGCGCTGATCACGTGACTGTGCCGTCAGTGATCACGTGGCTGATCAAGCACTGATATTGTGACTGAGCATGCACTGATCATGTGCCGGGAGCCGGTGAGGCATTCCAGTCTGGACAAAGGTCATGAGAAAGGAGGCTCGGCATACACAAATGCGGGATCGAGCCTCAGGAATCCACCCGGATATTCTCCAGGATCTCCCCCCAAAAAAAACGAGAGTCTGCCTACTATATTGCTTTGTGCTCTCACCTCTGATTTCACTGGGGTCTGTCCCCCCCCCCCCACCATCTCGCTCTCTCTTTCAAAGAGTTAACTTACAGCTCCAATTCATAAAGTTCCTTGTCATTCTTCCCTTTAACATCCAGCTGAGTCTCCATCTGGATCGAGGAACCCACAAGGCTTACTAATTATGCCTGGGCTGCTAAGACCCACTCGAGAAGGTGTCTAGGGTTAGGCACCTTCCGCTATTCGAGAGGGCGCCTGCGGCCTACGTAAGTGGTGCAAACTTCTTGTCTTGAAGTTTGATTGGTCTCCAGCGTAAACCAAGCTACTCAGTCTCTTTTCTCCACCGAATTTTCCTACTGAGCTATCCTCATATTATTATTCTTGACGTCTCTGACGAGCATGTAAATAGTCGCCTAGGCCATCTCTCCTTCCAATACCCTGGATCAGCTGGGGCTGGTCCCCGGCAGGTGGCGCCGAACAGGGACCTCATGAGGCAATACTCAAAGAGCTGAGCAGACACGAACCACGCAATCAGCAGGCAATAAGCATGGAGCTCAGCAGTGACGAATCATGCTGCTCAACTGGCAATAATCAAGCAGGTGACCAGGCAGGAATCACGCAGCTCAGCTGGCAATTGTTAAGCAGATGAGCCGACAGGAATCACGCAGCTCAGCTGGCAATTGTCAAGCACATGAGCCGACAGAAATCACGCAGCTCAGCTGGCAATTGTCATGCAGATGAACCGGCAGGCATCACGCAGCTCAGCAGGCCCTGATCACGTGACTCTGCAGGCACTGATCACGTGGCTCTCATGCACTGATCACGTGTTTCTTAGGCAATGATCAGTGACTGACAGGCGCTGATCATGGGACTGTGCACGCACTGATCACGTGGCTCTAATGCACTGATCACGTTTTTCTTAGGCAGTGATCAGTGACTGACAGGCGCTCATCATGGGAGTGTGCACACACTGATCACGTGGCTATCATGCACTGATCACGTGACTGCGCATGCACTGATGACGTGGCTGATCTGGCACTGATCACGTGTTTATCAGGCAGTGATCAGTGACTGAGAGGTGCTGATCACGGGACTGTGCATGCACTGATCACGTGGCTGATCAAGCACCGATATCGTGACTGAGCATGCACTGATCATGTGCCGGGAGCCGGTGAGGCATTCCACTCTGGACTAAGGTCATGAGGAAGGAGGCTCGGCATACGCAAATGCGGGATCGAGCCTCAGGAGTCCACCCGGATATTCTCCAGCATCTCCCCCCCAGAAAAACCAGAGTTTGCCTACTTTATTGCTTTGTGCTCTCACCTCTGATTTCACTGGGGGCTGTCCTCCACCACCATCTCGCTCTCTCTGTCAAAGAGTTAAATTACAGCTCCAATTCATAAAGTTCCTTGTCATTCTTCCCTTTAACTTCCAGCTGAGTCTCCATCTGGAGCGCGGAACCCACCACGCTTACTAATTATGCCTGGGCTGCTAAGGCCCACTCGAGAAGGTGTCTAGGGTGAGGCACCTTCCGCTATTCGAGAGGGCGCCTGCGGCCTACGGAAGTGGTGCAAACTTCTTGTCTTGAAGTTTGATTGGTCTCCCGCATAAACCAAGCTACTCAGTCTCTTTTCTCCACCGAATTTTCCTACTGAGCTATCCTCATACTATTATTCTTGACATCTCTGATTAGCATATAAATAGTCGCCTACGCCATCTCTCCTTCGAATACCCTGGATCAGCTGGGGCTGGTCCCCGGCAGGTGGCGCCCGAACAGGGACCTCAGGAGGCAATACTCAAAGAGCTGAGCAGACACGAACCACGCAATCAGCAGGCAATAAGCATGGAGCTCAGCAGTGACGACTCATGCTGCTCAACTGGCAATAATCAAGCAGGTGACCTGGCAGGAATCACGCAGCTCAGCTGGCAATTGTCAAGCTGATCGGCCGACAGGAATCACGCAGTTCAGCTGGCAATTGTCATTCAGATGAGCCGGCAGGAATCACGCAGCTTAGCAGGCCCTGATCACGTGGCTGATCAAGAACAGATCAGGTGACTGAGCATGCACTGGTCACGTGGCTATCATGCACAGATCACGTGACAGAGCATGCACTGATGACGTGGCTGATCAGGCAATGATCACATGGCTCATCATGCACTGATCCCGTGTTTATCAGGCAGTGATCAGTGACTGACAGGCGCTCATCATGGGACTGTGCCCGCACTGATCACGTGGCTATCATGCACTGATCACGTGACTGCGCATGCATTGATGACGTGGCTGATCTGGCACTGCTCATGTGTTTATCAGGCAGTGATCAGTGACTGACAGGCGCTGATCATGGGACTGTGCACGCACTGATCACGTGGCTATCATGCACTGATCACGTTACTGCGCATGCACTGATGACGTGGCTGATCGGGCACTGATCACGTGTTTATCAGGCAGTGATCAGTGACTGACAGGTGCTGATCATGGGACTGTGCACGCACTGTTCACGTGGCTGATCAGGAACTGACCACCTGACTGCGAATGCAGTGTTCACGTGGATGGTCGTTCACCGATCACGTGTTTATCATACGGTGATTACGTGACTGAGAGGCGCTGATCACGTGACTGTGCAGTCAGTGATCACGTGGCTGATCAAGCACTGATATCGTGACTGAGCATGCAGTGATCATGTGCCGGGAGCCGGTGAGGCATTCCACTCTGGACAAAGGTCATGAGGAAGGAGGTTCGGCATACGCAAATGCGGGATCGAGCCCCAGGAGTCCACCCGGATATTCTCGAGCATGTCCCCACCAAAAAAACCAGAGTCTGCCTTCTATATTGCTTTGTGCTCTCACCTCTGATTTCACTGGGGGCTGTCCCCCACCACCATCTCGCTCTCTCTTTCAAAGAGTTAACTTACAGCTCCAATTCATAAAGTTCCTTGTCATTCTTCCCTTTAACATCCAGCTGAGTCTCCATCTGGACCGAGGAACCTACCACGCTTATTAATTACGCCTGGGCTGCTAAGACCCACTCGAGAAGGTGTCTAGGGTGAGGCACCTTCCGCTATTCGAGAGGGCGCCTGAGTCCTACGTAACTGGTGCAAACTTCTTGTCTTGAAGTTTGATTGGTCTCCCGCGTAAACCAAGCTACTCAGTCTCTTTTCTCCACCGAATTTTCCTACTGAGCTATCCTAATATTATTATTCTTGACATCTCTGATTAGCATATAAACAGTCGCCTAGGCCATCTCTCCTTCGAATACCCTGGATCAGCTGGGGCTGGTCCCCAGCAGGTGGCGCCTGAACAGGGACCTCAGGAGGCAATACTCAAAGAGCTGAGCAGACACGAACCACGCAATCAGCAGGCAATAAGCATGGAGCTCAGCAGTGACGAATCATGCTGCTCAACTGGCAATAATCAAGCAGGTGACCAGGCAGGAATCACGCAGCTCAGCTGGCAATTGTCAAGCAGATGAGCCGACAGGAATCACGCAGCTGAGCTGGCAATTGTCATGCAGATGAGCCGGCAGGAATCACGCAGCTCAGCAGGCCCTGATCATGTGACTCTGCAGGCACTGATCACGTGGCTGACCAAGTACAGATCAGGTGACTGAGCATGCAGTGATCCCGTGGCTACCATGCACTGATCACGTGACTTCGCATGCACTGATGACGTGGCTGATCAGGCAGTGATCACGTGTTTATCAGGCAGTTATCAGTGACTGACAGGCGCTGATCATGGGACTGTGCACGCACAGATCACGTGACTATCATGCACTGATCACGTGACTGCGCATGCACTGATGACGTGGCTGATTGGGCACTTATCACGTTTTTCTCAGGCAGTGATCAGTGACTGAAAGGCGCTGATCATGGAACTGTGCACGCACTGATCACATGGCTGATCAGGAACTGACCACCTGACTGCACATGCAGTGATCACGTGGCTGTTTATTCACTGAACACGTGTTTATCATACGGTGATCATGTGACTGAGAGGCGCTGATCACGTGACTGTGCCGTCAGTGATCACGTGGCTGATCAAGCACTGATATTGTGACTGAGCATGCACTGATCATGTGCCGGGAGCCGGTGAGGCATTCCAGTCTGGACAAAGGTCATGAGGAAGGAGGCTCGGCATACGCAAATGCGGGATCGAGCCTCAGGAGTCCACCCGGATATTCTACAGGATCTCCCCCCCAAAAAAAACGAGAGTCTGCCTACTATATTGCTTTGTGCTCTCACCTCTGATTTCACTGGGGTCTGTCCCCCCCCCCACCATCTCGCTCTCTCTTTCAAAGAGTTAACTTACAGCTCCAATTCATAAAGTTCCTTGTCATTCTTCCCTTTAACATCCAGCTGAGTCTCCATCTGGATCGAGGAACCCACAAGGCTTACTAATTATGCCTGGGCTGCTAAGACCCACTCGAGAAGGTGTCTAGGGTTAGGCACCTTCCGCTATTCGAGAGGGCGCCTGCGGCCTACGTAAGTGGTGCAAACTTCTTGTCTTGAAGTTTGATTGGTCTCCCGCGTAAACCAAGCTACTCAGTCTCTTTTCTCCACCGAATTTTCCTACTGAGCTATCCTCATATTATTATTCTTGACGTCTCTGACGAGCATATAAATAGTCGCCTAGGCCATCTCTCCTTCCAATACCCTGGATCAGCTGGGGCTGGTCCCCGGCAGGTGGCGCCGAACAGGGACCTCATGAGGCAATACTCAAAGAGCTGAGCAGACACGAACCACGCAATCAGCAGGCAATAAGCATGGAGCTCAGCAGTGACGAATCATGCTGCTCAACTGGCAATAATCAAGCAGGTGACCAGGCAGGAATCACGCAGCTCAGCTGGCAATTGTTAAGCAGATGAGCCGACAGGAATCACGCAGCTCAGCTGGCAATTGTCAAGCACATGAGCCGACAGAAATCACGCAGCTCAGCTGGCAATTGTCATGCAGATGAACCGGCAGGCATCACGCAGCTCAGCAGGCCCTGATCACGTGACTCTGCAGGCACTGATCACGTGGCTCTCATGCACTGATCACGTGTTTCTTAGGCAATGATCAGTGACTGACAGGCGCTGATCATGGGACTGTGCACGCACTGATCACGTGGCTCTAATGCACTGATCACGTTTTTCTTAGGCAGTGATCAGTGACTGACAGGCGCTCATCATGGGAGTGTGCACACACTGATCACGTGGCTATCATGCACTGATCACGTGACTGCGCATGCACTGATGACGTGGCTGATCTGGCACTGATCACGTGTTTATCAGGCAGTGATCAGTGACTGAGAGGTGCTGATCACGGGACTGTGCACGCACTGATCACGTGGCTGATCAAGCACCGATATCGTGACTGAGCATGCACTGATCATGTGCCGGGAGCCGGTGAGGCATTCCACTCTGGACTAAGGTCATGAGGAAGGAGGCTCGGCATACGCAAATGCGGGATCGAGCCTCAGGAGTCCACCCGGATATTCTCCAGCATCTCCCCCCCAGAAAAACCAGAGTTTGCCTACTTTATTGCTTTGTGCTCTCACCTCTGATTTCACTGGGGGCTGTCCTCCACCACCATCTCGCTCTCTCTGTCAAAGAGTTAAATTACAGCTCCAATTCATAAAGTTCCTTGTCATTCTTCCCTTTAACTTCCAGCTGAGTCTCCATCTGGAGCGCGGAACCCACCACGCTTACTAATTATGCCTGGGCTGCTAAGACCCACTCGAGAAGGTGTCTAGGGTGAGGCACCTTCCGCTATTCGAGAGGGCGCCTGCGGCCTACGGAAGTGGTGCAAACTTCTTGTCTTGAAGTTTGATTGGTCTCCCGCATAAACCAAGCTACTCAGTCTCTTTTCTCCACCGAATTTTCCTACTGAGCTATCCTCATACTATTATTCTTGACATCTCTGATTAGCATATAAATAGTCGCCTACGCCATCTCTCCTTCGAATACCCTGGATCAGCTGGGGCTGGTCCCCGGCAGGTGGCGCCCGAACAGGGACCTCAGGAGGCAATACTCAAAGAGCTGAGCAGACACGAACCACGCAATCAGCAGGCAATAAGCATGGAGCTCAGCAGTGACGACTCATGCTGCTCAACTGGCAATAATCAAGCAGGTGACCAGGCAGGAATCACTCAGCTCAGCTGGCAATTGTCAAGCAGATGTGCCGACAGGAATCACGCAGCTCATCTGGCAATTGTCAAGCTGATCGGCCGACAGGAATCACGCAGTTCAGCTGGCAATTGTCATTCAGATGAGCCGGCAGGAATCACGCAGCTTAGCAGGCCCTGATCACGTGGCTGATCAAGAACAGATCAGGTGACTGAGCATGCACTGGTCACGTGGCTATCATGCACAGATCACGTGACAGAGCATGCACTGATGACGTGGCTGATCAGGCAATGATCACATGGCTCATCATGCACTGATCCCGTGTTTATCAGGCAGTGATCAGTGACTGACAGGCGCTCATCATGGGACTGTGCCCGCACTGATCACGTGGCTATCATGCACTGATCACGTGACTGCGCATGCATTGATGACGTGGCTGATCTGGCACTGCTCATGTGTTTATCAGGCAGTGATCAGTGACTGACAGGCGCTGATCATGGGACTGTGCACGCACTGATCACGTGGCTATCATGCACTGATCACGTTACTGCGCATGCACTGATGACGTGGCTGATCGGGCACTGATCACGTGTTTATCAGGCAGTGATCAGTGACTGACAGGTGCTGATCATGGGACTGTGCACGCACTGTTCACGTGGCTGATCAGGAACTGACCACCTGACTGCGCATGCATTGTTCACGTGGATGGTCGTTCACCGATCACGTGTTTATCATACGGTGATCACGTGACTGAGAGGCGCTGATCACGGGACTGTGCACGCATTGATCACGTGGCTGATCAAGCACTGATATCGTGACTGAGCATGCAGTGATCATGTGCCGGGAGCCGGTGAGGCATTCCACTCTGGACAAAGGTCATGAGGAAGGAGGTTCGGCATACGCAAATGCGGGATCGAGCCCCAGGAGTCCACCCGGATATTCTCGAGCATGTCCCCACCAAAAAAACCAGAGTCTGCCTTCTATATTGCTTTGTGCTCTCACCTCTGATTTCACTGGGGGCTGTCCCGCACAACCATCTCGCTCTCTCTGTCAAAGAGTTAACTTACAGCTCCAATTCATAAAGTTCCTTGTCATTCTTCCCTTTAACTTCCAGCTGAGTCTCCATCTGGAGCGAGGAACCCACCACGCTTAAAAATTATGCCTGGGCTGCTAAGACCCACTGGAGAAGATGTCTAGGGTGAGGCACCTTCCGCTATTCGAGAGGGCGCCTGTGGCCTACGGAAGTGGTGTAAACTTCTTGTCTTGAAGTTTGATTGGTCTCTCGCGTAAACCGAGCTACTCAGTCTCTTTTCTCCACCGAATTTTCCTACTGAGCTATCCTCATACTATTATTCTTGACATCTCTGATTAGCATATAAATAGTCGCCTAGGCCATCTCTCCTTCGAACACCCTGGATCAGCTGGGGCTGGTCCCCGGCAGGTGGCGCCCGAACAGGGACCTCAGGAGGCAATACTCAAAGAGCTGAGCAGACACGAACCACGCAATCAGCAGGCAGTAAGCATGGAGCTCAGCACTGACGAATCATGCTGCTCAACTGGCAATAATCAAGCAGGTGACCAGGCAGGAATCACTCAGCTCAGCTGGCAATTGTCAAGCAGATGTGCCGACAGGAATCACGCAGCTCATCTGGCAATTGTCATGCAGATGAGCCGGCAGGAATCACGCAGCTCATCTGGCAATTGTCATGCAGATGAGCCGGCAGGAATCACGAAGCTGAGCAGGCCCTGATCACGTGACTCTGCAGGCACTGATCGTGTGACTGGTCAAGTCCAGATCACGTGACTGAGCATGCACTGATCACGTGGCTATCATGCACTGAACACGTGACTCCGCATGCACTGATGACGTGGCTGATCGGGCACTGATCACATGGCTCATCATGCACTGATCACCTATTTATCAGGCAATGCTCAGGGACTGACAGTCGCTGATCATGGGACTGTGCCCGCACTGATCAGGTGGCTATAATGCACTAATCACGTGACTGCGCATGCAATGATGACGTGGCTTCGCATGCACTGATGACGTGGCTGATCGGGCACTGATCACGTGTTTATCAGGCAGTGATCAGTGACTGACAGGCGCTGATCATGGGACTGTGCACTCACTGATCACGAGGCTGATCAGGAACTGACCACCAGACTGCGCATGCAGTGATCACGTGGCTGGTCGCTCACTGATCACGTTTTTATCATACGGTGATCACGTGACTGAGAGGCGCTGATCACGTGACTCTGCAGTCAGTGATTACGTGGCTGATCATGCACTGATATCGTTACTGACCATGCACTGATAAGGTGCCGGGAGCCGGTGAGGAATTCCACTCTGGACCAAGGTCATGAGGAAGGAGGCTCAGCATACGCAAATGTGGGATCAAGCCTCAGGAGTCCACCTGGATATTCTCGAGCATCTCCCACCCAAAAAAACCAGAGTCTGCCTATTTTATTGCTTTGTGCTGTTACCTCTGATTTCAATGGGGACTGTCCCCCACCACCATCTCGCTCTCTCTGTCAAAGAGTTAACTTACAGCTCCAATTCATAAGGTTCCTTGTCATTCTTCCCTTTAACTTCCAGCTGAGTCTCCATCTGGAGCGCGGAACTCACCACGCTTACTAATTATGCCTGGGCTGCTAAGACCCACTCGAGAAGGTGTCTAGGGTGAGGCACCTTCCGCTATTCGAGAGGGCGCCTGTGGCCTACGTAACTGGTGCAAACTTCTTGTCTTGAAGTTTGATTGGTCTCCCGCGTAAACCAAGCTACTCAGTCTCTTTTCTCCACCGAATTTTCCTACTGAGCTATCCTAATATTATTATTCTTGACATCTCTGATTAGCATATAAATAGTCGCCTAGGCCATCTCTCCTTCGAATACCCTGGATCAGCTGGGGCTGGTCCCCGGCAGGTGGCGCCCGAACAGGGACCTCAGGTGGCAATACTCAAAGAGCTGAGCAGACACGAACCACGCAATCAGCAGGCAATAAGCATGGAGCTGAGCAGTGACCAATCATGCTGCTCAACTGGCAATGAATCAAGCAGGTGACCTGGCAGGAATCAAGCAGCTCAGCCAGCAATTGTCAAGCAGATGAGCCGACAGGTATCACGCAGTTCAGCTGCCATTGTCATGCAGAAGAGACGGCAGGAATCACGCAGCTCAGCAGGCCCTGTTCACATGACTCTGCAGGCACTGATCACGTGGCTGATCAAGTCCAGATCACGTGACTGAGCATGCACTGATCACGTGGCTCTCCTGCACTGATCACATGACTTCGCATGCACTGATGACGTGGCTGATCAGGCACTGATCACATGGCTCATCATGCACTGATCACGTGTTTCTCAGGCAATGATCAGTGACTGACAGGCGCTGATCATGGGACTGTGCACGCACTGATCACGTGGCTGATCAGGAACTGACCACCTGACTGCGCATGCAGTGATCACGTGGCTGGTCGTTCAGTGATCACGTGTTTATCATACGGTGATCACGTGACTGAGAGGCGCTGATCACGTGACTGTGCCGTCAGTGATCAAGTGGCTGATCATTCACTGATGCACTGATATCGTGCCTGAGCATGCACTGATCATGTGCCGGGAGCCGGTGAGGCATTCCACTCTGGACAAATGTCATGAGGAAGGAGGCCCGGCAAACGCAAATGCGGGATCAAGCCTCAGGAGTCCACCCGGATATTCCCGAGCATCTCCCCCCCAAAAAAACCAGAGTCTGCCTACTGTATTGCTTTGTGCTCTCACCTCTGATTTCACTGGGGGCTGTCCTCCACCACCATCTCGCTCTCTCTGTCAAAGAGTTAACTTACAGCTCCAATTCATAAAGTTCCTTGTCATTCTTCCCTTTAACTTCCAGCTGAGTCTCCATCTGGACCGAGGAACATACCACGCTTACTAATTATGCCTGGGCTGCTAAGACCCACTCGAGAAGGTGTCTAGGGTGAGGCACCTTCCGCTATTCGACAGGGCGCCTGCGTCCTACGTAACTGGTGCAAACTTCTTGTCTTGAAGTTTGATTGGTCTCCCGCGTAAACCAAGCTACTCAGTCTCTTTTCTCCACCGAATTTTCCTACTGAGCTATCCTAATATTATTATTCTTGACATCTCTGATTAGCATATAAACAGTCGCCTAGGCCATCTCTCCTTCGAATACCCTGGATCAGCTGGGGCTGGTCCCCAGCAGGTGGCGCCTGAACAGGGACCTCAGGAGGCAATACTCAAAGAGCTGAGCAGACACGAACCACGCAATCAGCAGGCAATAAGCATGGAGCTCAGCAGTGACGAATCATGCTGCTCAACTGGCAATAATCAAGCAGGTGACCAGGCAGGAATCACGCAGCTCAGCTGGCAATTGTCAAGCAGATGAGCCGACAGGAATCACGCAGCTGAGCTGGCAATTGTCATGCAGATGAGCCGGCAGGAATCACGCAGCTCAGCAGGCCCTGATCATGTGACTCTGCAGGCACTGATCACGTGGCTGACCAAGTACAGATCAGGTGACTGAGCATGCAGTGATCCCGTGGCTACCATGCACTGATCACGTGACTTCGCATGCACTGATGACGTGGCTGATCAGGCAGTGATCACGTGTTTATCAGGCAGTGATCAGTGACTGACAGGCGCTGATCATGGGACTGTGCACGCACAGATCACGTGACTATCATGCACTGATCACGTGACTGCGCATGCACTGATGATGTGGCTGATTGGGCACTTATCACGTTTTTCTCAGGCAGTGATCAGTGACTGAAAGGCGCTGATCATGGAACTGTGCACGCACTGATCACGTGGCTGATCAGGAACTGACCACCTGACTGCACATGCAGTGATCACGTGGCTGTTTATTCACTGAACACGTGTTTATCATACGGTGATCATGTGACTGAGAGGCGCTGATCACGTGACTGTGCCGTCAGTGATCACGTGGCTGATCAAGCACTGATATTGTGACTGAGCATGCACTGATCATGTGCCGGGAGCCGGTGAGGCATTCCAGTCTGGACAAAGGTCATGAGGAAGGAGGCTCGGCATACGCAAATGCGGGATCGAGCCTCAGGAATCCACCCGGATATTCTCCAGGATCTCCCCCCCAAAAAAACGAGAGTCTGCCTACTATATTGCTTTGTGCTCTCACCTCTGATTTCACTGGGGTCTGTCCCCCCCCCCCCACCATCTCGCTCTCTCTTTCAAAGAGTTAACTTACAGCTCCAATTCATAAAGTTCCTTGTCATTCTTCCCTTTAACATCCAGCTGAGTCTCCATCTGGATCGAGGAACCCACCAGGCTTACTAATTATGCCTGGGCTGCTAAGACCCACTCGAGAAGGTGTCTAGGGTTAGGCACCTTCCGCTATTCGAGAGGGCGCCTGCGGCCTACGTAAGTGGTGCAAACTTCTTGTCTTGAAGTTTGATTGGTCTCCCGCGTAAACCAAGCTACTCAGTCTCTTTTCTCCACCGAATTTTCCTACTGAGCTATCCTCATACTATTATTCTTGACATCTCTGATTAGCATATAAATAGTCGCCTAGGCCATCTCTCCTTCGAACACCCTGGATCAGCTGGGGCTGGTCCCCGGCAGGTGGCGCCCGAACAGGGACCTCAGGAGGCAATACTCAAAGAGCTGAGCAGACACGAACCACGCAATCAGCAGGCAGTAAGCATGGAGCTCAGCACTGACGAATCATGCTGCTCAACTGGCAATAATCAAGCAGGTGACCAGGCAGGAATCACTCAGCTCAGCTGGCAATTGTCAAGCAGATGTGCCGACAGGAATCACGCAGCTCATCTGGCAATTGTCATGCAGATGAGCCGGCAGGAATCACGCAGCTCATCTGGCAATTGTCATGCAGATGAGCCGGCAGGAATCACGAAGCTGAGCAGGCCCTGATCACGTGACTCTGCAGGCACTGATCATGTGACTGATCAAGTCCAGATCACGTGACTGAGCATGCACTGATCACGTGGCTATCATGCATTGAACACGTGACTCCGCATGCACTGATGACGTGGCTGATCGGGCACTGATCACATGGCTCATCATGCACTGATCACCTTTTTATCAGGCAGTGCTCAGGGACTGACAGTCGCTGATCATGGGACTGTGCCCGCACTGATCAGGTGGCTATAATGCACTAATCACGTGACTGCGCATGCAATGATGACGTGGCTTCGCATGCACTGATGACGTGGCTGATCGGGCACTGATCACGTGTTTATCAGGCAGTGATCAGTGACTGACAGGCGCTGATCATGGGACTGTGCACTCACTGATCACGAGGCTGATCAGGAACTGACCACCAGACTGCGCATGCAGTGATCACGTGGCTGGTCGCTCACTGATCACGTTTTTATCATACGGTGATCACGTGACTGAGAGGCGCTGATCACGTGACTCTGCAGTCAGTGATTACGTGGCTGATCATGCACTGATATCGTTACTGACCATGCACTGATAAGGTGCCGGGAGCCGGTGAGGAATTCCACTCTGGACCAAGGTCATGAGGAAGGAGGCTCAGCATACGCAAATGTGGGATCAAGCCTCAGGAGTCCACCTGGATATTCTCGAGCATCTCCCACCCAAAAAAACCAGAGTCTGCCTATTTTATTGCTTTGTGCTGTTACCTCTGATTTCAATGGGGACTGTCCCCCACCACCATCTCGCTCTCTCTGTCAAAGAGTTAACTTACAGCTCCAATTCATAAGGTTCCTTGTCATTCTTCCCTTTAACTTCCAGCTGAGTCTCCATCTGGAGCGCGGAACTCACCACGCTTACTAATTATGCCTGGGCTGCTAAGACCCACTCGAGAAGGTGTCTAGGGTGAGGCACCTTCCGCTATTCGAGAGGGCGCCTGCGGCCTACGTAACTGGTGCAAACTTCTTGTCTTGAAGTTTGATTGGTCTCCCGCGTAAACCAAGCTACTCAGTCTCTTTTCTCCACCGAATTTTCCTACTGAGCTATCCTAATATTATTATTCTTGACATCTCTGATTAGCATATAAATAGTCGCCTAGGCCATCTCTCCTTCGAATACCCTGGATCAGCTGGGGCTGGTCCCCGGCAGGTGGCGCCCGAACAGGGACCTCAGGAGGCAATACTCAAAGAGCTGAGCAGACACGAACCACGCAATCAGCAGGCAATAAGCATGGAGCTGAGCAGTGACCAATCATGCTGCTCAACTGGCAATGAATCAAGCAGGTGACCTGGCAGGAATCAAGCAGCTCAGCCAGCAATTGTCAAGCAGATGAGCCGACAGGTATCACGCAGTTCAGCTGCCAATTGTCATGCAGAAGAGACGGCAGGAATCACGCAGCTCAGCAGGCCCTGTTCACATGACTCTGCAGGCACTGATCACGTGGCTGATCAAGTCCAGATCACGTGACTGAGCATGCACTGATCACGTGGCTCTCCTGCACTGATCACATGACTTCGCATGCACTGATGACGTGGCTGATCAGGCACTGATCACATGGCTCATCATGCACTGATCACGTGTTTCTCAGGCAATGATCAGTGACTGACAGGCGCTGATCATGGGACTGTGCACGCACTGATCACGTGGCTATCATGCACTGATCACATGACTGGGCATGCACTGATGTCGGGGCTGATGGGCACTGATCCTGTGTTTATCACGCAGTGATCAGTGACTGACAGGCGCTGATCATGGGACTGTGCACGCACTGATCACGTGGCTGATCAGGAACTTACCACCTGACTGCGCATGCAGTGATCACGTGGCTGGTCGTTCAGTGATCACGTGTTTATCATACGGTGATCACGTGACTGAGAGGCGCTGATCACGTGACTGTGCCGTCAGTGATCAAGTGGCTGATCATTCACTGATGCACTGATATCGTGCCTGAGCATGCACTGATCATGTGCCGGGAGCCGGTGAGGCATTCCACTCTGGACAAAGGTCATGAGGAAGGAGGCCCGGCAAACGCAAATGCGGGATCAAGCCTCAGGAGTCCACCCGGATATTCCCGAGCATCTCCCCCCAAAAAAAAACAGAGTCTGCCTACTGTATTGCTTTGTGCTCTCACCTCTGATTTCACTGGGGGCTGTCCTCCACCACCATCTCGCTCTCTCTGTCAAAGAGTTAACTTACAGCTCCAATTCATAAAGTTCCTTGTCATTCTTCCCTTTAACTTCCAGCTGAGTCTCCATCTGGACCGAGGAACCTACCACGCTTACTAATTATGCCTGGGCTGCTAAGAC
Source organism: Bos indicus (assembly GCF_029378745.1). Taxonomy (NCBI): domain Eukaryota; kingdom Metazoa; phylum Chordata; class Mammalia; order Artiodactyla; family Bovidae; genus Bos; species Bos indicus. The sequence goes on from NW_027223721.1 coordinate 114,925, forward strand.
CCACTCGAGAAGGTGTCTAGGGTGAGGCACCTTCCGCTATTCGAGAGGGCGCCTGCGTCCTACGTAACTGGTGCAAACTTCTTGTCTTGAAGTTTGATTGGTCTCCCGCGTAAACCAAGCTACTCAGTCTCTTTTCTCCACCGAATTTTCCTACTGAGCTATCCTAATATTATTATTCTTGACATCTCTGATTAGCATATAAACAGTCGCCTAGGCCATCTCTCCTTCGAATACCCTGGATCAGCTGGGGCTGGTCCCCAGCAGGTGGCGCCTGAACTGGGACCTCAAGAGGCAATACTCAAAGAGCTGAGCAGACACGAACCACGCAATCAGCAGGCAATAAGCATGGAGCTCAGCAGTGAGGAATCATGCTGCTCAACTGACAATAATCAAGCAGGTGATCTGGCAGGAATCACGCAGCTCAGCTGGCAATAAGCATGGAGCTCAGCAGTGACGAATCATGCTGCTCAACTGGCAATAATCAAGCAGGTGACCAGGCAGGAATCACGCAGCTCAGCTGGCAATTGTCAAGCAGATGAGCCGACAGGAATCACGCAGCTGAGCTGGCAATTGTCATGCAGATGAGCCGGCAGGAATCACGCAGCTCAGCAGGCCCTGATCATGTGACTCTGCAGGCACTGATCACGTGGCTGACCAAGTACAGATCAGGTGACTGAGCATGCAGTGATCCCGTGGCTACCATGCACTGATCACGTGACTTCGCATGCACTGATGACGTGGCTGATCAGGCAGTGATCACGTGTTTATCAGGCAGTGATCAGTGACTGACAGGCGCTGATCATGGGACTGTGCACGCACAGATCACGTGACTATCATGCACTGATCACGTGACTGCGCATGCACTGATGACGTGGCTGATTGGGCACTTATCACGTTTTTCTCAGGCAGTGATCAGTGACTGAAAGGCGCTGATCATGGAACTGTGCACGCACTGATCACGTGGCTGATCAGGAACTGACCACCTGACTGCACATGCAGTGATCACGTGGCTGTTTATTCACTGAACACGTGTTTATCATACGGTGATCATGTGACTGAGAGGCGCTGATCACGTGACTGTGCCGTCAGTGATCACGTGGCTGATCAAGCACTGATATTGTGACTGAGCATGCACTGATCATGTGCCGGGAGCCGGTGAGGCATTCCAGTCTGGACAAAGGTCATGAGGAAGGAGGCTCGGCATACGCAAATGCGGGATCGAGCCTCAGGAATCCACCCGGATATTCTCCAGGATCTCCCCCCAAAAAAAACGAGAGTCTGCCTACTATATTGCTTTGTGCTCTCACCTCTGATTTCACTGGGGTCTGTCCCCCCCCCCACCATCTCGCTCTCTCTTTCAAAGAGTTAACTTACAGCTCCAATTCATAAAGTTCCTTGTCATTCTTCCCTTTAACATCCAGCTGAGTCTCCATCTGGATCGAGGAACCCACAAGGCTTACTAATTATGCCTGGGCTGCTAAGACCCACTCGAGAAGGTGTCTAGGGTTAGGCACCTTCCGCTATTCGAGAGGGCGCCTGCGGCCTACGTAAGTGGTGCAAACTTCTTGTCTTGAAGTTTGATTGGTCTCCAGCGTAAACCAAGCTACTCAGTCTCTTTTCTCCACCGAATTTTCCTACTGAGCTATCCTCATATAATTATTCTTGACGTCTCTGACGAGCATATAAATAGTCGCCTAGGCCATCTCTCCTTCCAATACCCTGGATCAGCTGGGGCTGGTCCCCGGCAGGTGGCGCCGAACAGGGACCTCATGAGGCAATACTCAAAGAGCTGAGCAGACACGAACCACGCAATCAGCAGGCAATAAGCATGGAGCTCAGCAGTGACGAATCATGCTGCTCAACTGGCAATAATCAAGCAGGTGACCAGGCAGGAATCACGCAGCTCAGCTGGCAATTGTTAAGCAGATGAGCCGACAGGAATCACGCAGCTCAGCTGGCAATTGTCAAGCACATGAGCCGACAGAAATCACGCAGCTCAGCTGGCAATTGTCATGCAGATGAACCGGCAGGCATCACGCAGCTCAGCAGGCCCTGATCACGTGACTCTGCAGGCACTGATCACGTGGCTCTCATGCACTGATCACGTGTTTCTTAGGCAATGATCAGTGACTGACAGGCGCTGATCATGGGACTGTGCACGCACTGATCACGTGGCTCTAATGCACTGATCACGTTTTTCTTAGGCAGTGATCAGTGACTGACAGGCGCTCATCATGGGAGTGTGCACACACTGATCACGTGGCTCTCATGCACTGATCACGTGACTGCGCATGCACTGATGACGTGGCTGATCTGGCACTGATCACGTGTTTATCAGGCAGTGATCAGTGACTGAGAGGTGCTGATCACGGGACTGTGCACGCACTGATCACGTGGCTGATCAAGCACCGATATCGTGACTGAGCATGCACTGATCATGTGCCGGGAGCCGGTGAGGCATTCCACTCTGGACTAAGGTCATGAGGAAGGAGGCTCGGCATACGCAAATGCGGGATCGAGCCTCAGGAGTCCACCCGGATATTCTCCAGCATCTCCCCCCCAGAAAAACCAGAGTTTGCCTACTTTATTGCTTTGTGCTCTCACCTCTGATTTCACTGGGGGCTGTCCTCCACCACCATCTCGCTCTCTCTGTCAAAGAGTTAAATTACAGCTCCAATTCATAAAGTTCCTTGTCATTCTTCCCTTTAACTTCCAGCTGAGTCTCCATCTGGAGCGCGGAACCCACCACGCTTACTAATTATGCCTGGGCTGCTAAGGCCCACTCGAGAAGGTGTCTAGGGTGAGGCACCTTCCGCTATTCGAGAGGGCGCCTGCGGCCTACGGAAGTGGTGCAAACTTCTTGTCTTGAAGTTTGATTGGTCTCCCGCATAAACCAAGCTACTCAGTCTCTTTTCTCCACCGAATTTTCCTACTGAGCTATCCTCATACTATTATTCTTGACATCTCTGATTAGCATATAAATAGTCGCCTAGGCCATCTCTCCTTCGAATACCCTGGATCAGCTGGGGCTGGTCCCCGGCAGGTGGCGCCCGAACAGGGACCTCAGGAGGCAATACTCAAAGAGCTGAGCAGACACGAACCACGCAATCAGCAGGCAATAAGCATGGAGCTCAGCAGTGACGACTCATGCTGCTCAACTGGCAATAATCAAGCAGGTGACCTGGCAGGAATCACGCAGCTCAGCTGGCAATTGTCAAGCTGATCGGCCGACAGGAATCACGCAGTTCAGCTGGCAATTGTCATTCAGATGAGCCGGCACGAATCACGCAGCTTAGCAGGCCCTGATCACGTGGCTGATCAAGAACAGATCAGGTGACTGAGCATGCACTGGTCACGTGGCTATCATGCACAGATCACGTGACAGAGCATGCACTGATGACGTGGCTGATCAGGCAATGATCACATGGCTCATCATGCACTGATCCCGTGTTTATCAGGCAGTGATCAGTGACTGACAGGCGCTCATCATGGGACTGTGCCCGCACTGATCACGTGGCTATCATGCACTGATCACGTGACTGCGCATGCATTGATGACGTGGCTGATCTGGCACTGCTCATGTGTTTATCAGGCAGTGATCAGTGACTGACAGGCGCTGATCATGGGACTGTGCACGCACTGATCACGTGGCTATCATGCACTGATCACGTTACTGCGCATGCACTGATGACGTGGCTGATCGGGCACTGATCACGTGTTTATCAGGCAGTGATCAGTGACTGACAGGTGCTGATCATGGGACTCTGCACGCACTGTTCACGTGGCTGATCAGGAACTGACCACCTGACTGCGAATGCAGTGTTCACGTGGATGGTCGTTCACCGATCACGTGTTTATCATACGGTGATTACGTGACTGAAAGGCGCTGATCACGTGACTGTGCAGTCAGTGATCACGTGGCTGATCAAGCACTGATATCGTGACTGAGCATGCAGTGATCATGTGCCGGGAGCCGGTGAGGCATTCCACTCTGGACAAAGGTCATGAGGAAGGAGGTTCGGCATACGCAAATGCGGGATCGAGCCCCAGGAGTCCACCCGGATATTCTCGAGCATGTCCCCACCAAAAAAACCAGAGTCTGCCTTCTATATTGCTTTGTGCTCTCACCTCTGATTTCACTGGGGGCTGTCCCCCACCACCATCTCGCTCTCTCTTTCAAAGAGTTAACTTACAGCTCCAATTCATAAAGTTCCTTGTCATTCTTCCCTTTAACATCCAGCTGAGTCTCCATCTGGACCGAGGAACCTACCACGCTTATTAATTATGCCTGGGCTGCTAAGACCCACTCGAGAAGGTGTCTAGGGTGAGGCACCTTCCGCTATTCGAGAGGGCGCCTGCGTCCTACGTAACTGGTGCAAACTTCTTGTCTTGAAGTTTGATTGGTCTCCCGCGTAAACCAAGCTACTCAGTCTCTTTTCTCCACCGAATTTTCCTACTGAACTATCCTAATATTATTATTCTTGACATCTCTGATTAGCATATAAACAGTCGCCTAGGCCATCTCTCCTTCGAATACCCTGGATCAGCTGGGGCTGGTCCCCAGCAGGTGGCGCCTGAACAGGGACCTCAGGAGGCAATACTCAAAGAGCTGAGCAGACACGAACCACGCAATCAGCAGGCAATAAGCATGGAGCTCAGCAGTGACGAATCATGCTGCTCAACTGGCAATAATCAAGCAGGTGACCAGGCAGGAATCACGCAGCTCAGCTGGCAATTGTCAAGCAGATGAGCCGACAGGAATCACGCAGCTGAGCTGGCAATTGTCATGCAGATGAGCCGGCAGGAATCACGCAGCTCAGCAGGCCCTGATCATGTGACTCTGCAGGCACTGATCACGTGGCTGACCAAGTACAGATCAGGTGACTGAGCATGCAGTGATCCCGTGGCTACCATGCACTGATCACGTGACTTCGCATGCACTGATGACGTGGCTGATCAGGCAGTGATCACGTGTTTATCAGGCAGTGATCAGTGACTGACAGGCGCTGATCATGGGACTGTGCACGCACAGATCACGTGACTATCATGCACTGATCACGTGACTGCGCATGCACTGATGACGTGGCTGATTGGGCACTTATCACGTTTTTCTCAGGCAGTGATCAGTGACTGAAAGGCGCTGATCATGGAACTGTGCACGCACTGATCACATGGCTGATCAGGAACTGACCACCTGACTGCACATGCAGTGATCACGTGGCTGTTTATTCACTGAACACGTGTTTATCATACGGTGATCATGTGACTGAGAGGCGCTGATCACGTGACTGTGCCGTCAGTGATCACGTGGCTGATCAAGCACTGATATTGTGACTGAGCATGCACTGATCATGTGCCGGGAGCAGGTGAGGCATTCCAGTCTGGACAAAGGTCATGAGGAAGGAGGCTCGGCATACGCAAATGCGGGATCGAGCCTCAGGAGTCCACCCGGATATTCTACAGGATCTCCCCCCCAAAAAAACGAGAGTCTGCCTACTATATTGCTTTGTGCTCTCACCTCTGATTTCACTGGTGTCTGTCCCCCCCCCCCCCACCATCTCGCTCTCTCTTTCAAAGAGTTAACTTACAGCTCCAATTCATAAAGTTCCTTGTCATTCTTCCCTTTAACATCCAGCTGAGTCTCCATCTGGATCGAGGAACCCACAAGGCTTACTAATTATGCCTGGGCTGCTAAGACCCACTCGAGAAGGTGTCTAGGGTTAGGCACCTTCCGCTATTCGAGAGGGCGCCTGCGGCCTACGTAAGTGGTGCAAACTTTTTGTCTTGAAGTTTGATTGGTCTCCCGCGTAAACCAAGCTACTCAGTCTCTTTTCTCCACCGAATTTTCCTACTGAGCTATCCTCATATTATTATTCTTGACGTCTCTGACGAGCATATAAATAGTCGCCTAGGCCATCTCTCCTTCCAATACCCTGGATCAGCTGGGGCTGGTCCCCGGCAGGTGGCGCCGAACAGGGACCTCATGAGGCAATACTCAAAGAGCTGAGCAGACACGAACCACGCAATCAGCAGGCAATAAGCATGGAGCTCAGCAGTGACGAATCATGCTGCTCAACTGGCAATAATCAAGCAGGTGACCAGGCAGGAATCACGCAGCTCAGCTGGCAATTGTTAAGCAGATGAGCCGACAGGAATCACGCAGCTCAGCTGGCAATTGTCAAGCACATGAGCCGACAGAAATCACGCAGCTCAGCTGGCAATTGTCATGCAGATGAACCGGCAGGCATCACGCAGCTCAGCAGGCCCTGATCACGTGACTCTGCAGGCACTGATCACGTGGCTCTCATGCACTGATCACGTGTTTCTTAGGCAATGATCAGTGACTGACAGGCGCTGATCATGGGACTGTGCACGCACTGATCACGTGGCTCTAATGCACTGATCACGTTTTTCTTAGGCAGTGATCAGTGACTGACAGGCGCTCATCATGGGAGTGTGCACACACTGATCACGTGGCTATCATGCACTGATCACGTGACTGCGCATGCACTGATGACGTGGCTGATCTGGCACTGATCACGTGTTTATCAGGCAGTGATCAGTGACTGAGAGGTGCTGATCACGGGACTGTGCACGCACTGATCACGTGGCTGATCAAGCACCGATATCGTGACTGAGCATGCACTGATCATGTGCCGGGAGCCGGTGAGGCATTCCACTCTGGACTAAGGTCATGAGGAAGGAGGCTCGGCATACGCAAATGCGGGATCGAGCCTCAGGAGTCCACCCGGATATTCTCCAGCATCTCCCCCCCAGAAAAACCAGAGTTTGCCTACTTTATTGCTTTGTGCTCTCACCTCTGATTTCACTGGGGGCTGTCCTCCACCACCATCTCGCTCTCTCTGTCAAAGAGTTAAATTACAGCTCCAATTCATAAAGTTCCTTGTCATTCTTCCCTTTAACTTCCAGCTGAGTCTCCATCTGGAGCGCGGAACCCACCACGCTTACTAATTATGCCTGGGCTGCTAAGACCCACTCGAGAAGGTGTCTAGGGTGAGGCACCTTCCGCTATTCGAGAGGGCGCCTGCGGCCTACGGAAGTGGTGCAAACTTCTTGTCTTGAAGTTTGATTGGTCTCCCGCATAAACCAAGCTACTCAGTCTCTTTTCTCCACCGAATTTTCCTACTGAGCTATCCTCATACTATTATTCTTGACATCTCTGATTAGCATATAAATAGTCGCCTAGGCCATCTCTCCTTCGAATACCCTGGATCAGCTGGGGCTGGTCCCCGGCAGGTGGCGCCCGAACAGGGACCTCAGGAGGCAATACTCAAAGAGCTGAGCAGACACGAACCACGCAATCAGCAGGCAATAAGCATGGAGCTCAGCAGTGACGACTCATGCTGCTCAACTGGCAATAATCAAGCAGGTGACCTGGCAGGAATCACGCAGCTCAGCTGGCAATTGTCAAGCTGATCGGCCGACAGGAATCACGCAGTTCAGCTGGCAATTGTCATTCAGATGAGCCGGCAGGAATCACGCAGCTTAGCAGGCCCTGATCACGTGGCTGATCAAGAACAGATCAGGTGACTGAGCATGCACTGGTCACGTGGCTATCATGCACAGATCACGTGACAGAGCATGCACTGATGACGTGGCTGATCAGGCAATGATCACATGGCTCATCATGCACTGATCCCGTGTTTATCAGGCAGTGATCAGTGACTGACAGGCGCTCATCATGGGACTGTGCCCGCACTGATCACGTGGCTATCATGCACTGATCACGTGACTGCGCATGCATTGATGACGTGGCTGATCTGGCACTGCTCATGTGTTTATCAGGCAGTGATCAGTGACTGACAGGCGCTGATCATGGGACTGTGCACGCACTGATCACGTGGCTATCATGCACTGATCACGTTACTGCGCATGCACTGATGACGTGGCTGATCGGGCACTGATCACGTGTTTATCAGGCAGTGATCAGTGACTGACAGGTGCTGATCATGGGACTGTGCACGCACTGTTCACGTGGCTGATCAGGAACTGACCACCTGACTGCGCATGCAGTGTTCACGTGGATGGTCGTTCACCGATCACGTGTTTATCATACGGTGATCACGTGACTGAGAGGCGCTGATCACGGGACTGTGCACGCATTGATCACGTGGCTGATCAAGCACTGATATCGTGACTGAGCATGCAGTGATCATGTGCCGGGAGCCGGTGAGGCATTCCACTCTGGACAAAGGTCATGAGGAAGGAGGTTCGGCATACGCAAATGCGGGATCGAGCCCCAGGAGTCCACCCGGATATTCTCGAGCATGTCCCCACCAAAAAAACCAGAGTCTGCCTTCTATATTGCTTTGTGCTCTCACCTCTGATTTCACTGGGGGCTGTCCCGCACCACCATCTCGCTCTCTCTGTCAAAGAGTTAACTTACAGCTCCAATTCATAAAGTTCCTTGTCATTCTTCCCTTTAACTTCCAGCTGAGTCTCCATCTGGAGCGAGGAACCCACCACGCTTAAAAATTATGCCTGGGCTGCTAAGACCCACTGGAGAAGATGTCTAGGGTGAGGCACCTTCCGCTATTCGAGAGGGCGCCTGTGGCCTACGGAAGTGGTGTAAACTTCTTGTCTTGAAGTTTGATTGGTCTCTCGCGTAAACCAAGCTACTCAGTCTCTTTTCTCCACCGAATTTTCCTACTGAGCTATCCTCATACTATTATTCTTGACATCTCTGATTAGCATATAAATAGTCGCCTAGGCCATCTCTCCTTCGAACACCCTGGATCAGCTGGGGCTGGTCCCCGGCAGGTGGCGCCCGAACAGGGACCTCAGGAGGCAATACTCAAAGAGCTGAGCAGACACGAACCACGCAATCAGCAGGCAGTAAGCATGGAGCTCAGCACTGACGAATCATGCTGCTCAACTGGCAATAATCAAGCAGGTGACCAGGCAGGAATCACTCAGCTCAGCTGGCAATTGTCAAGCAGATGTGCCGACAGGAATCACGCAGCTCATCTGGCAATTGTCATGCAGATGAGCCGGCAGGAATCACGCAGCTCATCTGGCAATTGTCATGCAGATGAGCCGGCAGGAATCACGAAGCTGAGCAGGCCCTGATCACGTGACTCTGCAGGCACTGATCGTGTGACTGGTCAAGTCCAGATCACGTGACTGAGCATGCACTGATCACGTGGCTATCATGCACTGAACACGTGACTCCGCATGCACTGATGACGTGGCTGATCGGGCACTGATCACATGGCTCATCATGCACTGATCACCTATTTATCAGGCAATGCTCAGGGACTGACAGTCGCTGATCATGGGACTGTGCCCGCACTGATCAGGTGGCTATAATGCACTAATCACGTGACTGCGCATGCAATGATGACGTGGCTTCGCATGCACTGATGACGTGGCTGATCGGGCACTGATCACGTGTTTATCAGGCAGTGATCAGTGACTGACAGGCGCTGATCATGGGACTGTGCACTCACTGATCACGAGGCTGATCAGGAACTGACCACCAGACTGCGCATGCAGTGATCACGTGGCTGGTCGCTCACTGATCACGTTTTTATCATACGGTGATCACGTGACTGAGAGGCGCTGATCACGTGACTCTGCAGTCAGTGATTACGTGGCTGATCATGCACTGATATCGTTACTGACCATGCACTGATAAGGTGCCGGGAGCCGGTGAGGAATTCCACTCTGGACCAAGGTCATGAGGAAGGAGGCTCAGCATACGCAAATGTGGGATCAAGCCTCAGGAGTCCACCTGGATATTCTCGAGCATCTCCCACCCAAAAAAACCAGAGTCTGCCTATTTTATTGCTTTGTGCTGTTACCTCTGATTTCAATGGGGACTGTCCCCCACCACCATCTCGCTCTCTCTGTCAAAGAGTTAACTTACAGCTCCAATTCATAAGGTTCCTTGTCATTCTTCCCTTTAACTTCCAGCTGAGTCTCCATCTGGAGCGCGGAACTCACCACGCTTACTAATTATGCCTGGGCTGCTAAGACCCACTCGAGAAGGTGTCTAGGGTGAGGCACCTTCCGCTATTCGAGAGGGCGCCTGTGGCGTACGTAACTGGTGCAAACTTCTTGTCTTGAAGTTTGATTGGTCTCCCGCGTAAACCAAGCTACTCAGTCTCTTTTCTCCACCGAATTTTCCTACTGAGCTATCCTAATATTATTATTCTTGACATCTCTGATTAGCATATAAATAGTCGCCTAGGCCATCTCTCCTTCGAATACCCTGGATCAGCTGGGGCTGGTCCCCGGCAGGTGGCGCCCGAACAGGGACCTCAGGTGGCAATACTCAAAGAGCTGAGCAGACACGAACCACGCAATCAGCAGGCAATAAGCATGGAGCTGAGCAGTGACCAATCATGCTGCTCAACTGGCAATGAATCAAGCAGGTGACCTGGCAGGAATCAAGCAGCTCAGCCAGCAATTGTCAAGCAGATGAGCCGACAGGTATCACGCAGTTCAGCTGCCAATTGTCATGCAGAAGAGACGGCAGGAATCACGCAGCTCAGCAGGCCCTGTTCACATGACTCTGCAGGCACTGATCACGTGGCTGATCAAGTCCAGATCACGTGACTGAGCATGCACTGATCACGTGGCTCTCCTGCACTGATCACATGACTTCGCATGCACTGATGACGTGGCTGATCAGGCACTGATCACATGGCTCATCATGCACTGATCACGTGTTTCTCAGGCAATGATCAGTGACTGACAGGCGCTGATCATGGGACTGTGCACGCACTGATCACGTGGCTGATCAGGAACTGACCACCTGACTGCGCATGCAGTGATCACGTGGCTGGTCGTTCAGTGATCACGTGTTTATCATACGGTGATCACGTGACTGAGAGGCGCTGATCACGTGACTGTGCCGTCAGTGATCAAGTGGCTGATCATTCACTGATGCACTGATATCGTGCCTGAGCATGCACTGATCATGTGCCGGGAGCCGGTGAGGCATTCCACTCTGGACAAAGGTCATGAGGAAGGAGGCCCGGCAAACGCAAATGCGGGATCAAGCCTCAGGAGTCCACCCGGATATTCCCGAGCATCTCCCCCCCAAAAAAACCAGAGTCTGCCTACTGTATTGCTTTGTGCTCTCACCTCTGATTTCACTGGGGGCTGTCCTCCACCACCATCTCGCTCTCTCTGTCAAAGAGTTAACTTACAGCTCCAATTCATAAAGTTCCTTGTCATTCTTCCCTTTAACTTCCAGCTGAGTCTCCATCTGGACCGAGGAACATACCACGCTTACTAATTATGCCTGGGCTGCTAAGACCCACTCGAGAAGGTGTCTAGGGTGAGGCACCTTCCGCTATTCGACAGGGCGCCTGCGTCCTACGTAACTGGTGCAAACTTCTTGTCTTGAAGTTTGATTGGTCTCCCGCGTAAACCAAGCTACTCAGTCTCTTTTCTCCACCGAATTTTCCTACTGAGCTATCCTAATATTATTATTCTTGACATCTCTGATTAGCATATAAACAGTCGCCTAGGCCATCTCTCCTTCGAATACCCTGGATCAGCTGGGGCTGGTCCCCAGCAGGTGGCGCCTGAACAGGGACCTCAGGAGGCAATACTCAAAGAGCTGAGCAGACACGAACCACGCAATCAGCAGGCAATAAGCATGGAGCTCAGCAGTGACGAATCATGCTGCTCAACTGGCAATAATCAAGCAGGTGACCAGGCAGGAATCACGCAGCTCAGCTGGCAATTGTCAAGCAGATGAGCCGACAGGAATCACGCAGCTGAGCTGGCAATTGTCATGCAGATGAGCCGGCAGGAATCACGCAGCTCAGCAGGCCCTGATCATGTGACTCTGCAGGCACTGATCACGTGGCTGACCAAGTACAGATCAGGTGACTGAGCATGCAGTGATCCCGTGGCTACCATGCACTGATCACGTGACTTCGCATGCACTGATGACGTGGCTGATCAGGCAGTGATCACGTGTTTATCAGGCAGTGATCAGTGACTGACAGGCGCTGATCATGGGACTGTGCACGCACAGATCACGTGACTATCATGCACTGATCACGTGACTGCGCATGCACTGATGATGTGGCTGATTGGGCACTTATCACGTTTTTCTCAGGCAGTGATCAGTGACTGAAAGGCGCTGATCATGGAACTGTGCACGCACTGATCACGTGGCTGATCAGGAACTGACCACCTGACTGCACATGCAGTGATCACGTGGCTGTTTATTCACTGAACACGTGTTTATCATACGGTGATCATGTGACTGAGAGGCGCTGATCACGTGACTGTGCCGTCAGTGATCACGTGGCTGATCAAGCACTGATATTGTGACTGAGCATGCACTGATCATGTGCCGGGAGCCGGTGAGGCATTCCAGTCTGGACAAAGGTCATGAGGAAGGAGGCTCGGCATACGCAAATGCGGGATCGAGCCTCAGGAATCCACCCGGATATTCTCCAGGATCTCCCCCCAAAAAAAACGAGAGTCTGCCTACTATATTGCTTTGTGCTCTCACCTCTGATTTCACTGGGGTCTGTCCCCCCCCCCCACCATCTCGCTCTCTCTTTCAAAGAGTTAACTTACAGCTCCAATTCATAAAGTTCCTTGTCATTCTTCCCTTTAACATCCAGCTGAGTCTCCATCAGGATCGAGGAACCCACCAGGCTTACTAATTATGCCTGGGCTGCTAAGACCCACTCGAGAAGGTGTCTAGGGTTAGGCACCTTCCGCTATTCGAGAGGGCGCCTGCGGCCTACGTAAGTGGTGCAAACTTCTTGTCTTGAAGTTTGATTGGTCTCCCGCGTAAACCAAGCTACTCAGTCTCTTTTCTCCACCGAATTTTCCTACTGAGCTATCCTCATACTATTATTCTTGACATCTCTGATTAGCATATAAATAGTCGCCTAGGCCATCTCTCCTTCGAACACCCTGGATCAGCTGGGGCTGGTCCCCGGCAGGTGGCGCCCGAACAGGGACCTCAGGAGGCAATACTCAAAGAGCTGAGCAGACACGAACCACGCAATCAGCAGGCAGTAAGCATGGAGCTCAGCACTGACGAATCATGCTGCTCAACTGGCAATAATCAAGCAGGTGACCAGGCAGGAATCACTCAGCTCAGCTGGCAATTGTCAAGCAGATGTGCCGACAGGAATCACGCAGCTCATCTGGCAATTGTCATGCAGATGAGCCGACAGGAATCACGCAGCTCATCTGGCAATTGTCATGCAGATGAGCCGGCAGGAATCACGAAGCTGAGCAGGCCCTGATCACGTGACTCTGCAGGCACTGATCATGTGACTGATCAAGTCCAGATCACGTGACTGAGCATGCACTGATCACGTGGCTATCATGCACTGAACACGTGACTCCGCATGCACTGATGACGTGGCTGATCGGGCACTGATCACATGGCTCATCATGCACTGATCACCTTTTTATCAGGCAGTGCTCAGGGACTGACAGTCGCTGATCATGGGACTGTGCCCGCACTGATCAGGTGGCTATAATGCACTAATCACGTGACTGCGCATGCAATGATGACGTGGCTTCGCATGCACTGATGACGTGGCTGATCGGGCACTGATCACGTGTTTATCAGGCAGTGATCAGTGACTGACAGGCGCTGATCATGGGACTGTGCACTCACTGATCACGAGGCTGATCAGGAACTGACCACCAGACTGCGCATGCAGTGATCACGTGGCTGGTCGCTCACTGATCACGTTTTTATCATACGGTGATCACGTGACTGAGAGGCGCTGATCACGTGACTCTGCAGTCAGTGATTACGTGGCTGATCATGCACTGATATCGTTACTGACCATGCACTGATAAGGTGCCGGGAGCCGGTGAGGAATTCCACTCTGGACCAAGGTCATGAGGAAGGAGGCTCAGCATACGCAAATGTGGGATCAAGCCTCAGGAGTCCACCTGGATATTCTCGAGCATCTCCCACCCAAAAAAACCAGAGTCTGCCTATTTTATTGCTTTGTGCTGTTACCTCTGATTTCAATGGGGACTGTCCCCCACCACCATCTCGCTCTCTCTGTCAAAGAGTTAACTTACAGCTCCAATTCATAAGGTTCCTTGTCATTCTTCCCTTTAACTTCCAGCTGAGTCTCCATCTGGAGCGCGGAACTCACCACGCTTACTAATTATGCCTGGGCTGCTAAGACCCACTCGAGAAGGTGTCTAGGGTGAGGCACCTTCCGCTATTCGAGAGGGCGCCTGCGGCCTACGTAACTGGTGCAAACTTCTTGTCTTGAAGTTTGATTGGTCTCCCGCGTAAACCAAGCTACTCAGTCTCTTTTCTCCACCGAATTTTCCTACTGAGCTATCCTAATATTATTATTCTTGACATCTCTGATTAGCATATAAATAGTCGCCTAGGCCATCTCTCCTTCGAATACCCTGGATCAGCTGGGGCTGGTCCCCGGCAGGTGGCGCCCGAACAGGGACCTCAGGAGGCAATACTCAAAGAGCTGAGCAGACACGAACCACGCAATCAGCAGGCAATAAGCATGGAGCTGAGCAGTGACCAATCATGCTGCTCAACTGGCAATGAATCAAGCAGGTGACCTGGCAGGAATCAAGCAGCTCAGCCAGCAATTGTCAAGCAGATGAGCCGACAGGTATCACGCAGTTCAGCTGCCAATTGTCATGCAGAAGAGACGGCAGGAATCACGCAGCTCAGCAGGCCCTGTTCACATGACTCTGCAGGCACTGATCACGTGGCTGATCAAGTCCAGATCACGTGACTGAGCATGCACTGATCACGTGGCTCTCCTGCACTGATCACATGACTTCGCATGCACTGATGACGTGGCTGATCAGGCACTGATCACATGGCTCATCATGCACTGATCACGTGTTTCTCAGGCAATGATCAGTGACTGACAGGCGCTGATCATGGGACTGTGCACGCACTGATCACGTGGCTATCATGCACTGATCACATGACTGGGCATGCACTGATGTCGGGGCTGATGGGCACTGATCCTGTGTTTATCACGCAGTGATCAGTGACTGACAGGCGCTGATCATGGGACTGTGCACGCACTGATCACGTGGCTGATCAGGAACTTACCACCTGACTGCGCATGCAGTGATCACGTGGCTGGTCGTTCAGTGATCACGTGTTTATCATACGGTGATCACGTGACTGAGAGGCGCTGATCACGTGACTGTGCCGTCAGTGATCAAGTGGCTGATCATTCACTGATGCACTGATATCGTGCCTGAGCATGCACTGATCATGTGCCGGGAGCCGGTGAGGCATTCCACTCTGGACAAAGGTCATGAGGAAGGAGGCCCGGCAAACGCAAATGCGGGATCAAGCCTCAGGAGTCCACCCGGATATTCCCGAGCATCTCCCCCCAAAAAAAAACAGAGTCTGCCTACTGTATTGCTTTGTGCTCTCACCTCTGATTTCACTGGGGGCTGTCCTCCACCACCATCTCGCTCTCTCTGTCAAAGAGTTAACTTACAGCTCCAATTCATAAAGTTCCTTGTCATTCTTCCCTTTAACTTCCAGCTGAGTCTCCATCTGGACCGAGGAACATACCACGCTTACTAATTATGCCTGGGCTGCTAAGACCCACTCGAGAAGGTGTCTAGGGTGAGGCACCTTCCGCTATTCGACAGGGCGCCTGCGTCCTACGTAACTGGTGCAAACTTCTTGTCTTGAAGTTTGATTGGTCTCCCGCGTAAACCAAGCTACTCAGTCTCTTTTCTCCACCGAATTTTCCTACTGAGCTATCCTAATATTATTATTCTTGACATCTCTGATTAGCATATAAACAGTCGCCTAGGCCATCTCTCCTTCGAATACCCTGGATCAGCTGGGGCTGGTCCCCAGCAGGTGGCGCCTGAACAGGGACCTCAGGAGGCAATACTCAAAGAGCTGAGCAGACACGAACCACGCAATCAGCAGGCAATAAGCATGGAGCTCAGCAGTGACGAATCATGCTGCTCAACTGGCAATAATCAAGCAGGTGACCAGGCAGGAATCACGCAGCTCAGCTGGCAATTGTCAAGCAGATGAGCCGACAGGAATCACGCAGCTGAGCTGGCAATTGTCATGCAGATGAGCCGGCAGGAATCACGCAGCTCAGCAGGCCCTGATCATGTGACTCTGCAGGCACTGATCACGTGGCTGACCAAGTACAGATCAGGTGACTGAGCATGCAGTGATCCCGTGGCTACCATGCACTGATCACGTGACTTCGCATGCACTGATGACGTGGCTGATCAGGCAGTGATCACGTGTTTATCAGGCAGTGATCAGTGACTGACAGGCGCTGATCATGGGACTGTGCACGCACAGATCACGTGACTATCATGCACTGATCACGTGACTGCGCATGCACTGATGATGTGGCTGATTGGGCACTTATCACGTTTTTCTCAGGCAGTGATCAGTGACTGAAAGGCGCTGATCATGGAACTGTGCACGCACTGATCACGTGGCTGATCAGGAACTGACCACCTGACTGCACATGCAGTGATCACGTGGCTGTTTATTCACTGAACACGTGTTTATCATACGGTGATCATGTGACTGAGAGGCGCTGATCACGTGACTGTGCCGTCAGTGATCACGTGGCTGATCAAGCACTGATATTGTGACTGAGCATGCACTGATCATGTGCCGGGAGCCGGTGAGGCATTCCAGTCTGGACAAAGGTCATGAGGAAGGAGGCTCGGCATACGCAAATGCGGGATCGAGCCTCAGGAATCCACCCGGATATTCTCCAGGATCTCCCCCCAAAAAAAACGAGAGTCTGCCTACTATATTGCTTTGTGCTCTCACCTCTGATTTCACTGGGGTCTGTCCCCCCCCCCCACCATCTCGCTCTCTCTTTCAAAGAGTTAACTTACAGCTCCAATTCATAAAGTTCCTTGTCATTCTTCCCTTTAACATCCAGCTGAGTCTCCATCAGGATCGAGGAACCCACCAGGCTTACTAATTATGCCTGGGCTGCTAAGACCCACTCGAGAAGGTGTCTAGGGTTAGGCACCTTCCGCTATTCGAGAGGGCGCCTGCGGCCTACGTAAGTGGTGCAAACTTCTTGTCTTGAAGTTTGATTGGTCTCCCGCGTAAACCAAGCTACTCAGTCTCTTTTCTCCACCGAATTTTCCTACTGAGCTATCCTCATACTATTATTCTTGACATCTCTGATTAGCATATAAATAGTCGCCTAGGCCATCTCTCCTTCGAACACCCTGGATCAGCTGGGGCTGGTCCCCGGCAGGTGGCGCCCGAACAGGGACCTCAGGAGGCAATACTCAAAGAGCTGAGCAGACACGAACCACGCAATCAGCAGGCAGTAAGCATGGAGCTCAGCACTGACGAATCATGCTGCTCAACTGGCAATAATCAAGCAGGTGACCAGGCAGGAATCACTCAGCTCAGCTGGCAATTGTCAAGCAGATGTGCCGACAGGAATCACGCAGCTCATCTGGCAATTGTCATGCAGATGAGCCGGCAGGAATCACGCAGCTCATCTGGCAATTGTCATGCAGATGAGCCGGCAGGAATCACGAAGCTGAGCAGGCCCTGATCACGTGACTCTGCAGGCACTGATCATGTGACTGATCAAGTCCAGATCACGTGACTGAGCATGCACTGATCACGTGGCTATCATGCACTGAACACGTGACTCCGCATGCACTGATGACGTGGCTGATCGGGCACTGATCACATGGCTCATCATGCACTGATCACCTTTTTATCAGGCAGTGCTCAGGGACTGACAGTCGCTGATCATGGGACTGTGCCCGCACTGATCAGGTGGCTATAATGCACTAATCACGTGACTGCGCATGCAATGATGACGTGGCTTCGCATGCACTGATGACGTGGCTGATCGGGCACTGATCACGTGTTTATCAGGCAGTGATCAGTGACTGACAGGCGCTGATCATGGGACTGTGCACTCACTGATCACGAGGCTGATCAGGAACTGACCACCAGACTGCGCATGCAGTGATCACGTGGCTGGTCGCTCACTGATCACGTTTTTATCATACGGTGATCACGTGACTGAGAGGCGCTGATCACGTGACTCTGCAGTCAGTGATTACGTGGCTGATCATGCACTGATATCGTTACTGACCATGCACTGATAAGGTGCCGGGAGCCGGTGAGGAATTCCACTCTGGACCAAGGTCATGAGGAAGGAGGCTCAGCATACGCAAATGTGGGATCAAGCCTCAGGAGTCCACCTGGATATTCTCGAGCATCTCCCACCCAAAAAAACCAGAGTCTGCCTATTTTATTGCTTTGTGCTGTTACCTCTGATTTCAATGGGGACTGTCCCCCACCACCATCTCGCTCTCTCTGTCAAAGAGTTAACTTACAGCTCCAATTCATAAGGTTCCTTGTCATTCTTCCCTTTAACTTCCAGCTGAGTCTCCATCTGGAGCGCGGAACTCACCACGCTTACTAATTATGCCTGGGCTGCTAAGACCCACTCGAGAAGGTGTCTAGGGTGAGGCACCTTCCGCTATTCGAGAGGGCGCCTGCGGCCTACGTAACTGGTGCAAACTTCTTGTCTTGAAGTTTGATTGGTCTCCCGCGTAAACCAAGCTACTCAGTCTCTTTTCTCCACCGAATTTTCCTACTGAGCTATCCTAATATTATTATTCTTGACATCTCTGATTAGCATATAAATAGTCGCCTAGGCCATCTCTCCTTCGAATACCCTGGATCAGCTGGGGCTGGTCCCCGGCAGGTGGCGCCCGAACAGGGACCTCAGGAGGCAATACTCAAAGAGCTGAGCAGACACGAACCACGCAATCAGCAGGCAATAAGCATGGAGCTGAGCAGTGACCAATCATGCTGCTCAACTGGCAATGAATCAAGCAGGTGACCTGGCAGGAATCAAGCAGCTCAGCCAGCAATTGTCAAGCAGATGAGCCGACAGGTATCACGCAGTTCAGCTGCCAATTGTCATGCAGAAGAGACGGCAGGAATCACGCAGCTCAGCAGGCCCTGTTCACATGACTCTGCAGGCACTGATCACGTGGCTGATCAAGTCCAGATCACGTGACTGAGCATGCACTGATCACGTGGCTCTCCTGCACTGATCACATGACTTCGCATGCACTGATGACGTGGCTGATCAGGCACTGATCACATGGCTCATCATGCACTGATCACGTGTTTCTCAGGCAATGATCAGTGACTGACAGGCGCTGATCATGGGACTGTGCACGCACTGATCACGTGGCTATCATGCACTGATCACATGACTGGGCATGCACTGATGTCGGGGCTGATGGGCACTGATCCTGTGTTTATCACGCAGTGATCAGTGACTGACAGGCGCTGATCATGGGACTGTGCACGCACTGATCACGTGGCTGATCAGGAACTTACCACCTGACTGCGCATGCAGTGATCACGTGGCTGGTCGTTCAGTGATCACGTGTTTATCATACGGTGATCACGTGACTGAGAGGCGCTGATCACGTGACTGTGCCGTCAGTGATCAAGTGGCTGATCATTCACTGATGCACTGATATCGTGCCTGAGCATGCACTGATCATGTGCCGGGAGCCGGTGAGGCATTCCACTCTGGACAAAGGTCATGAGGAAGGAGGCCCGGCAAACGCAAATGCGGGATCAAGCCTCAGGAGTCCACCCGGATATTCCCGAGCATCTCCCCCCAAAAAAAACAGAGTCTGCCTACTGTATTGCTTTGTGCTCTCACCTCTGATTTCACTGGGGGCTGTCCTCCACCACCATCTCGCTCTCTCTGTCAAAGAGTTAACTTACAGCTCCAATTCATAAAGTTCCTTGTCATTCTTCCCTTTAACTTCCAGCTGAGTCTCCATCTGGACCGAGGAACCTACCACGCTTACTAATTATGCCTGGGCTGCTAAGACCCACTCGAGAAGGTGTCTAGGGTGAGGCACCTTCCGCTATTCGAGAGGGCGCCTGCGTCCTACGTAACTGGTGCAAACTTCTTGTCTTGAAGTTTGATTGGTCTCCCGCGTAAACCAAGCTACTCAGTCTCTTTTCTCCAGCGAATTTTCCTACTGAGCTATCCTAATATTATTATTCTTGACATCTCTGATTAGCATATAAACAGTCGCCTAGGCCATCTCTCCTTCGAATACCCTGGATCAGCTGGGGCTGGTCCCCAGCAGGTGGCGCCTGAACAGGGACCTCAAGAGGCAATACTCAAAGAGCTGAGCAGACACGAACCACGCAATCAGCAGGCAATAAGCATGGAGCTCAGCAGTGACGAATCATGCTGCTCAACTGACAATAATCAAGCAGGTGATCTGGCAGGAATCACGCAGCTCAGCTGGCAATAAGCATGGAGCTCAGCAGTGACGAATCATGCTGCTCAACTGGCAATAATCAAGCAGGTGACCAGGCAGGAATCACGCAGCTCAGCTGGCAATTGTCAAGCAGATGAGCCGACAGGAATCACGCAGCTGAGCTGGCAATTGTCATGCAGATGAGCCGGCAGGAATCACGCAGCTCAGCAGGCCCTGATCATGTGACTCTGCAGGCACTGATCACGTGGCTGACCAAGTACAGATCAGGTGACTGAGCATGCAGTGATCCCGTGGCTACCATGCACTGATCACGTGACTTCGCATGCACTGATGACGTGGCTGATCAGGCAGTGATCACGTGTTTATCAGGCAGTGATCAGTGACTGACAGGCGCTGATCATGGGACTGTGCACGCACAGATCACGTGACTATCATGCACTGATCACGTGACTGCGCATGCACTGATGATGTGGCTGATTGGGCACTTATCACGTTTTTCTCAGGCAGTGATCAGTGACTGAAAGGCGCTGATCATGGAACTGTGCACGCACTGATCACGTGGCTGATCAGGAACTGACCACCTGACTGCACATGCAGTGATCACGTGGCTGTTTATTCACTGAACACGTGTTTATCATACGGTGATCATGTGACTGAGAGGCGCTGATCACGTGACTGTGCCGTCAGTGATCACGTGGCTGATCAAGCACTGATATTGTGACTGAGCATGCACTGATCATGTGCCGGGAGCCGGTGAGGCATTCCAGTCTGGACAAAGGTCATGAGGAAGGAGGCTCGGCATACGCAAATGCGGGATCGAGCCTCAGGAATCCACCCGGATATTCTCCAGGATCTCCCCCCAAAAAAAACGAGAGTCTGCCTACTATATTGCTTTGTGCTCTCACCTCTGATTTCACTGGGGTCTGTCCCCCCCCCCCACCATCTCGCTCTCTCTTTCAAAGAGTTAACTTACAGCTCCAATTCATAAAGTTCCTTGTCATTCTTCCCTTTAACATCCAGCTGAGTCTCCATCAGGATCGAGGAACCCACCAGGCTTACTAATTATGCCTGGGCTGCTAAGACCCACTCGAGAAGGTGTCTAGGGTTAGGCACCTTCCGCTATTCGAGAGGGCGCCTGCGGCCTACGTAAGTGGTGCAAACTTCTTGTCTTGAAGTTTGATTGGTCTCCCGCGTAAACCAAGCTACTCAGTCTCTTTTCTCCACCGAATTTTCCTACTGAGCTATCCTCATACTATTATTCTTGACATCTCTGATTAGCATATAAATAGTCGCCTAGGCCATCTCTCCTTCGAACACCCTGGATCAGCTGGGGCTGGTCCCCGGCAGGTGGCGCCCGAACAGGGACCTCAGGAGGCAATACTCAAAGAGCTGAGCAGACACGAACCACGCAATCAGCAGGCAGTAAGCATGGAGCTCAGCACTGACGAATCATGCTGCTCAACTGGCAATAATCAAGCAGGTGACCAGGCAGGAATCACTCAGCTCAGCTGGCAATTGTCAAGCAGATGTGCCGACAGGAATCACGCAGCTCATCTGGCAATTGTCATGCAGATGAGCCGGCAGGAATCACGCAGCTCATCTGGCAATTGTCATGCAGATGAGCCGGCAGGAATCACGAAGCTGAGCAGGCCCTGATCACGTGACTCTGCAGGCACTGATCATGTGACTGATCAAGTCCAGATCACGTGACTGAGCATGCACTGATCACGTGGCTATCATGCACTGAACACGTGACTCCGCATGCACTGATGACGTGGCTGATCGGGCACTGATCACATGGCTCATCATGCACTGATCACCTTTTTATCAGGCAGTGCTCAGGGACTGACAGTCGCTGATCATGGGACTGTGCCCGCACTGATCAGGTGGCTATAATGCACTAATCACGTGACTGCGCATGCAATGATGACGTGGCTTCGCATGCACTGATGACGTGGCTGATCGGGCACTGATCACGTGTTTATCAGGCAGTGATCAGTGACTGACAGGCGCTGATCATGGGACTGTGCACTCACTGATCACGAGGCTGATCAGGAACTGACCACCAGACTGCGCATGCAGTGATCACGTGGCTGGTCGCTCACTGATCACGTTTTTATCATACGGTGATCACGTGACTGAGAGGCGCTGATCACGTGACTCTGCAGTCAGTGATTACGTGGCTGATCATGCACTGATATCGTTACTGACCATGCACTGATAAGGTGCCGGGAGCCGGTGAGGAATTCCACTCTGGACCAAGGTCATGAGGAAGGAGGCTCAGCATACGCAAATGTGGGATCAAGCCTCAGGAGTCCACCTGGATATTCTCGAGCATCTCCCACCCAAAAAAACCAGAGTCTGCCTATTTTATTGCTTTGTGCTGTTACCTCTGATTTCAATGGGGACTGTCCCCCACCACCATCTCGCTCTCTCTGTCAAAGAGTTAACTTACAGCTCCAATTCATAAGGTTCCTTGTCATTCTTCCCTTTAACTTCCAGCTGAGTCTCCATCTGGAGCGCGGAACTCACCACGCTTACTAATTATGCCTGGGCTGCTAAGACCCACTCGAGAAGGTGTCTAGGGTGAGGCACCTTCCGCTATTCGAGAGGGCGCCTGCGGCCTACGTAACTGGTGCAAACTTCTTGTCTTGAAGTTTGATTGGTCTCCCGCGTAAACCAAGCTACTCAGTCTCTTTTCTCCACCGAATTTTCCTACTGAGCTATCCTAATATTATTATTCTTGACATCTCTGATTAGCATATAAATAGTCGCCTAGGCCATCTCTCCTTCGAATACCCTGGATCAGCTGGGGCTGGTCCCCGGCAGGTGGCGCCCGAACAGGGACCTCAGGAGGCAATACTCAAAGAGCTGAGCAGACACGAACCACGCAATCAGCAGGCAATAAGCATGGAGCTGAGCAGTGACCAATCATGCTGCTCAACTGGCAATGAATCAAGCAGGTGACCTGGCAGGAATCAAGCAGCTCAGCCAGCAATTGTCAAGCAGATGAGCCGACAGGTATCACGCAGTTCAGCTGCCAATTGTCATGCAGAAGAGACGGCAGGAATCACGCAGCTCAGCAGGCCCTGTTCACATGACTCTGCAGGCACTGATCACGTGGCTGATCAAGTCCAGATCACGTGACTGAGCATGCACTGATCACGTGGCTCTCCTGCACTGATCACATGACTTCGCATGCACTGATGACGTGGCTGATCAGGCACTGATCACATGGCTCATCATGCACTGATCACGTGTTTCTCAGGCAATGATCAGTGACTGACAGGCGCTGATCATGGGACTGTGCACGCACTGATCACGTGGCTATCATGCACTGATCACATGACTGGGCATGCACTGATGTCGGGGCTGATGGGCACTGATCCTGTGTTTATCACGCAGTGATCAGTGACTGACAGGCGCTGATCATGGGACTGTGCACGCACTGATCACGTGGCTGATCAGGAACTTACCACCTGACTGCGCATGCAGTGATCACGTGGCTGGTCGTTCAGTGATCACGTGTTTATCATACGGTGATCACGTGACTGAGAGGCGCTGATCACGTGACTGTGCCGTCAGTGATCAAGTGGCTGATCATTCACTGATGCACTGATATCGTGCCTGAGCATGCACTGATCATGTGCCGGGAGCCGGTGAGGCATTCCACTCTGGACAAAGGTCATGAGGAAGGAGGCCCGGCAAACGCAAATGCGGGATCAAGCCTCAGGAGTCCACCCGGATATTCCCGAGCATCTCCCCCCAAAAAAAAACAGAGTCTGCCTACTGTATTGCTTTGTGCTCTCACCTCTGATTTCACTGGGGGCTGTCCTCCACCACCATCTCGCTCTCTCTGTCAAAGAGTTAACTTACAGCTCCAATTCATAAAGTTCCTTGTCATTCTTCCCTTTAACTTCCAGCTGAGTCTCCATCTGGACCGAGGAACCTACCACGCTTACTAATTATGCCTGGGCTGCTAAGACCCACTCGAGAAGGTGTCTAGGGTGAGGCACCTTCCGCTATTCGAGAGGGCGCCTGCGTCCTACGTAACTGGTGCAAACTTCTTGTCTTGAAGTTTGATTGGTCTCCCGCGTAAACCAAGCTACTCAGTCTCTTTTCTCCAGCGAATTTTCCTACTGAGCTATCCTAATATTATTATTCTTGACATCTCTGATTAGCATATAAACAGTCGCCTAGGCCATCTCTCCTTCGAATACCCTGGATCAGCTGGGGCTGGTCCCCAGCAGGTGGCGCCTGAACAGGGACCTCAAGAGGCAATACTCAAAGAGCTGAGCAGACACGAACCACGCAATCAGCAGGCAATAAGCATGGAGCTCAGCAGTGACGAATCATGCTGCTCAACTGACAATAATCAAGCAGGTGATCTGGCAGGAATCACGCAGCTCAGCTGGCAATAAGCATGGAGCTCAGCAGTGACGAATCATGCTGCTCAACTGGCAATAATCAAGCAGGTGACCAGGCAGGAATCACGCAGCTCAGCTGGCAATTGTCAAGCAGATGAGCCGACAGGAATCACGCAGCTGAGCTGGCAATTGTCATGCAGATGAGCCGGCAGGAATCACGCAGCTCAGCAGGCCCTGATCATGTGACTCTGCAGGCACTGATCACGTGGCTGACCAAGTACAGATCAGGTGACTGAGCATGCAGTGATCCCGTGGCTACCATGCACTGATCACGTGACTTCGCATGCACTGATGACGTGGCTGATCAGGCAGTGATCACGTGTTTATCAGGCAGTGATCAGTGACTGACAGGCGCTGATCATGGGACTGTGCACGCACAGATCACGTGACTATCATGCACTGATCACGTGACTGCGCATGCACTGATGACGTGGCTGATTGGGCACTTATCACGTTTTTCTCAGGCAGTGATCAGTGACTGAAAGGCGCTGATCATGGAACTGTGCACGCACTGATCACGTGGCTGATCAGGAACTGACCACCTGACTGCACATGCAGTGATCACGTGGCTGTTTATTCACTGAACACGTGTTTATCATACGGTGATCATGTGACTGAGAGGCGCTGATCACGTGACTGTGCCGTCAGTGATCACGTGGCTGATCAAGCACTGATATTGTGACTGAGCATGCACTGATCATGTGCCGGGAGCCGGTGAGGCATTCCAGTCTGGACAAAGGTCATGAGGAAGGAGGCTCGGCATACGCAAATGCGGGATCGAGCCTCAGGAATCCACCCGGATATTCTCCAGGATCTCCCCCCAAAAAAAACGAGAGTCTGCCTACTATATTGCTTTGTGCTCTCACCTCTGATTTCACTGGGGTCTGTCCCCCCCCCCCACCATCTCGCTCTCTCTTTCAAAGAGTTAACTTACAGCTCCAATTCATAAAGTTCCTTGTCATTCTTCCCTTTAACATCCAGCTGAGTCTCCATCTGGATCGAGGAACCCACCAGGCTTACTAATTATGCCTGGGCTGATAAGACCCACTCGAGAAGGTGTCTAGGGTGAGGCACCTTCCGCTATTCGAGAGGGCGCCTGCGGCCTACGTAAGTGGTGCAAACTTCTTGTCTTGAAGTTTGATTGGTCTCCAGCGTAAACCAAGCTACTCAGTCTCTTTTCTCCACCGAATTTTCCTACTGAGCTATCCTCATATTATTATTCTTGACGTCTCTGACGAGCATATAAATAGTCGCCTAGGCCATCTCTCCTTCCAATACCCTGGATCAGCTGGGGCTGGTCCCCGGCAGGTGGCGCCGAACAGGGACCTCATGAGGCAATACTCAAAGAGCTGAGCAGACACGAACCACGCAATCAGCAGGCAATAAGCATGGAGCTCAGCAGTGACGAATCATGCTGCTCAACTGGCAATAATCAAGCAGGTGACCAGGCAGGAATCACGCAGCTCAGCTGGCAATTGTTAAGCAGATGAGCCGACAGGAATCACGCAGCTCAGCTGGCAATTGTCAAGCACATGAGCCGACAGAAATCACGCAGCTCAGCTGGCAATTGTCATGCAGATGAACCGGCAGGCATCACGCAGCTCAGCAGGCCCTGATCACGTGACTCTGCAGGCACTGATCACGTGGCTCTCATGCACTGATCACGTGTTTCTTAGGCAATGATCAGTGACTGACAGGCGCTGATCATGGGACTGTGCACGCACTGATCACGTGGCTCTAATGCACTGATCACGTTTTTCTTAGGCAGTGATCAGTGACTGACAGGCGCTCATCATGGGAGTGTGCACACACTGATCACGTGGCTATCATGCACTGATCACGTGACTGCGCATGCACTGATGACGTGGCTGATCTGGCACTGATCACGTGTTTATCAGGCAGTGATCAGTGACTGAGAGGTGCTGATCACGGGACTGTGCATGCACTGATCACGTGGCTGATCAAGCACCGATATCGTGACTGAGCATGCACTGATCATGTGCCGGGAGCCGGTGAGGCATTCCACTCTGGACTAAGGTCATGAGGAAGGAGGCTCGGCATACGCAAATGCGGGATCGAGCCTCAGGAGTCCACCCGGATATTCTCCAGCATCTCCCCCCCAGAAAAACCAGAGTTTGCCTACTTTATTGCTTTGTGCTCTCACCTCTGATTTCACTGGGGGCTGTCCTCCACCACCATCTCGCTCTCTCTGTCAAAGAGTTAAATTACAGCTCCAATTCATAAAGTTCCTTGTCATTCTTCCCTTTAACTTCCAGCTGAGTCTCCATCTGGAGCGCGGAACCCACCACGCTTACTAATTATGCCTGGGCTGCTAAGGCCCACTCGAGAAGGTGTCTAGGGTGAGGCACCTTCCGCTATTCGAGAGGGCGCCTGCGGCCTACGGAAGTGGTGCAAACTTCTTGTCTTGAAGTTTGATTGGTCTCCCGCATAAACCAAGCTACTCAGTCTCTTTTCTCCACCGAATTTTCCTACTGAGCTATCCTCATACTATTATTCTTGACATCTCTGATTAGCATATAAATAGTCGCCTACGCCATCTCTCCTTCGAATACCCTGGATCAGCTGGGGCTGGTCCCCGGCAGGTGGCGCCCGAACAGGGACCTCAGGAGGCAATACTCAAAGAGCTGAGCAGACACGAACCACGCAATCAGCAGGCAATAAGCATGGAGCTCAGCAGTGACGACTCATGCTGCTCAACTGGCAATAATCAAGCAGGTGACCTGGCAGGAATCACGCAGCTCAGCTGGCAATTGTCAAGCTGATCGGCCGACAGGAATCACGCAGTTCAGCTGGCAATTGTCATTCAGATGAGCCGGCACGAATCACGCAGCTTAGCAGGCCCTGATCACGTGGCTGATCAAGAACAGATCAGGTGACTGAGCATGCACTGGTCACGTGGCTATCATGCACAGATCACGTGACAGAGCATGCACTGATGACGTGGCTGATCAGGCAATGATCACATGGCTCATCATGCACTGATCCCGTGTTTATCAGGCAGTGATCAGTGACTGACAGGCGCTCATCATGGGACTGTGCCCGCACTGATCACGTGGCTATCATGCACTGATCACGTGACTGCGCATGCATTGATGACGTGGCTGATCTGGCACTGCTCATGTGTTTATCAGGCAGTGATCAGTGACTGACAGGCGCTGATCATGGGACTGTGCACGCACTGATCACGTGGCTATCATGCAGTGATCACGTTACTGCGCATGCACTGATGACGTGGCTGATCGGGCACTGATCACGTGTTTATCAGGCAGTGATCAGTGACTGACAGGTGCTGATCATGGGACTGTGCACGCACTGTTCACGTGGCTGATCAGGAACTGACCACCTGACTGCGAATGCAGTGTTCACGTGGATGGTCGTTCACCGATCACGTGTTTATCATACGGTGATTACGTGACTGAGAGGCGCTGATCACGTGACTGTGCAGTCAGTGATCACGTGGCTGATCAAGCACTGATATCGTGACTGAGCATGCAGTGATCATGTGCCGGGAGCCGGTGAGGCATTCCACTCTGGACAAAGGTCATGAGGAAGGAGGTTCGGCATACGCAAATGCGGGATCGAGCCCCAGGAGTCCACCCGGATATTCTCGAGCATGTCCCCACCAAAAAAACCAGAGTCTGCCTTCTATATTGCTTTGTGCTCTCACCTCTGATTTCACTGGGGGCTGTCCCCCACCACCATCTCGCTCTCTCTTTCAAAGAGTTAACTTACAGCTCCAATTCATAAAGTTCCTTGTCATTCTTCCCTTTAACATCCAGCTGAGTCTCCATCTGGACCGAGGAACCTACCACGCTTATTAATTATGCCTGGGCTGCTAAGACCCACTCGAGAAGGTGTCTAGGGTGAGGCACCTTCCGCTATTCGAGAGGGCGCCTGCGTCCTACGTAACTGGTGCAAACTTCTTGTCTTGAAGTTTGATTGGTCTCCCGCGTAAACCAAGCTACTCAGTCTCTTTTCTCCACCGAATTTTCCTACTGAGCTATCCTAATATTATTATTCTTGACATCTCTGATTAGCATATAAACAGTCGCCTAGGCCATCTCTCCTTCGAATACCCTGGATCAGCTGGGGCTGGTCCCCAGCAGGTGGCGCCTGAACAGGGACCTCAGGAGGCAATACTCAAAGAGCTGAGCAGACACGAACCACGCAATCAGCAGGCAATAAGCATGGAGCTCAGCAGTGACGAATCATGCTGCTCAACTGGCAATAATCAAGCAGGTGACCAGGCAGGAATCACGCAGCTCAGCTGGCAATTGTCAAGCAGATGAGCCGACAGGAATCACGCAGCTGAGCTGGCAATTGTCATGCAGATGAGCCGGCAGGAATCACGCAGCTCAGCAGGCCCTGATCATGTGACTCTGCAGGCACTGATCACGTGGCTGACCAAGTACAGATCAGGTGACTGAGCATGCAGTGATCCCGTGGCTACCATGCACTGATCACGTGACTTCGCATGCACTGATGACGTGGCTGATCAGGCAGTGATCACGTGTTTATCAGGCAGTGATCAGTGACTGACAGGCGCTGATCATGGGACTGTGCACGCACAGATCACGTGACTATCATGCACTGATCACGTGACTGCGCATGCACTGATGACGTGGCTGATTGGGCACTTATCACGTTTTTCTCAGGCAGTGATCAGTGACTGAAAGGCGCTGATCATGGAACTGTGCACGCACTGATCACATGGCTGATCAGGAACTGACCACCTGACTGCACATGCAGTGATCACGTGGCTGTTTATTCACTGAACACGTGTTTATCATATGGTGATCATGTGACTGAGAGGCGCTGATCACGTGACTGTGCCGTCAGTGATCACGTGGCTGATCAAGCACTGATATTGTGACTGAGCATGCACTGATCATGTGCCGGGAGCAGGTGAGGCATTCCAGTCTGGACAAAGGTCATGAGGAAGGAGGCTCGGCATACGCAAATGCGGGATCGAGCCTCAGGAGTCCACCCGGATATTCTACAGGATCTCCCCCCCAAAAAAACGAGAGTCTGCCTACTATATTGCTTTGTGCTCTCACCTCTGATTTCACTGGGGTCTGTCCCCCCCCCCACCATCTCGCTCTCTCTTTCAAAGAGTTAACTTACAGCTCCAATTCATAAAGTTCCTTGTCATTCTTCCCTTTAACATCCAGCTGAGTCTCCATCTGGATCGAGGAACCCACAAGGCTTACTAATTATGCCTGGGCTGCTAAGACCCACTCGAGAAGGTGTCTAGGGTTAGGCACCTTCCGCTATTCGAGAGGGCGCCTGCGGCCTACGTAAGTGGTGCAAACTTCTTGTCTTGAAGTTTGATTGGTCTCCCGCGTAAACCAAGCTACTCAGTCTCTTTTCTCCACCGAATTTTCCTACTGAGCTATCCTCATATTATTATTCTTGACGTCTCTGACGAGCATATAAATAGTCGCCTAGGCCATCTCTCCTTCCAATACCCTGGATCAGCTGGGGCTGGTCCCCGGCAGGTGGCGCCGAACAGGGACCTCATGAGGCAATACTCAAAGAGCTGAGCAGACACGAACCACGCAATCAGCAGGCAATAAGCATGGAGCTCAGCAGTGACGAATCATGCTGCTCAACTGGCAATAATCAAGCAGGTGACCAGGCAGGAATCACGCAGCTCAGCTGGCAATTGTTAAGCAGATGAGCCGACAGGAATCACGCAGCTCAGCTGGCAATTGTCAAGCACATGAGCCGACAGAAATCACGCAGCTCAGCTGGCAATTGTCATGCAGATGAACCGGCAGGCATCACGCAGCTCAGCAGGCCCTGATCACGTGACTCTGCAGGCACTGATCACGTGGCTCTCATGCACTGATCACGTGTTTCTTAGGCAATGATCAGTGACTGACAGGCGCTGATCATGGGACTGTGCACGCACTGATCACGTGGCTCTAATGCACTGATCACGTTTTTCTTAGGCAGTGATCAGTGACTGACAGGCGCTCATCATGGGAGTGTGCACACACTGATCACGTGGCTATCATGCACTGATCACGTGACTGCGCATGCACTGATGACGTGGCTGATCTGGCACTGATCACGTGTTTATCAGGCAGTGATCAGTGACTGAGAGGTGCTGATCACGGGACTGTGCACGCACTGATCACGTGGCTGATCAAGCACCGATATCGTGACTGAGCATGCACTGATCATGTGCCGGGAGCCGGTGAGGCATTCCACTCTGGACTAAGGTCATGAGGAAGGAGGCTCGGCATACGCAAATGCGGGATCGAGCCTCAGGAGTCCACCCGGATATTCTCCAGCATCTCCCCCCCAGAAAAACCAGAGTTTGCCTACTTTATTGCTTTGTGCTCTCACCTCTGATTTCACTGGGGGCTGTCCTCCACCACCATCTCGCTCTCTCTGTCAAAGAGTTAAATTACAGCTCCAATTCATAAAGTTCCTTGTCATTCTTCCCTTTAACTTCCAGCTGAGTCTCCATCTGGAGCGCGGAACCCACCACGCTTACTAATTATGCCTGGGCTGCTAAGACCCACTCGAGAAGGTGTCTAGGGTGAGGCACCTTCCGCTATTCGAGAGGGCGCCTGCGGCCTACGGAAGTGGTGCAAACTTCTTGTCTTGAAGTTTGATTGGTCTCCCGCATAAACCAAGCTACTCAGTCTCTTTTCTCCACCGAATTTTCCTACTGAGCTATCCTCATACTATTATTCTTGACATCTCTGATTAGCATATAAATAGTCGCCTACGCCATCTCTCCTTCGAATACCCTGGATCAGCTGGGGCTGGTCCCCGGCAGGTGGCGCCCGAACAGGGACCTCAGGAGGCAATACTCAAAGAGCTGAGCAGACACGAACCACGCAATCAGCAGGCAATAAGCATGGAGCTCAGCAGTGACGACTCATGCTGCTCAACTGGCAATAATCAAGCAGGTGACCAGGCAGGAATCACTCAGCTCAGCTGGCAATTGTCAAGCAGATGTGCCGACAGGAATCACGCAGCTCATCTGGCAATTGTCAAGCTGATCGGCCGACAGGAATCACGCAGTTCAGCTGGCAATTGTCATTCAGATGAGCCGGCAGGAATCACGCAGCTTAGCAGGCCCTGATCACGTGGCTGATCAAGAACAGATCAGGTGACTGAGCATGCACTGGTCACGTGGCTATCATGCACAGATCACGTGACAGAGCATGCACTGATGACGTGGCTGATCAGGCAATGATCACATGGCTCATCATGCACTGATCCCGTGTTTATCAGGCAGTGATCAGTGACTGACAGGCGCTCATCATGGGACTGTGCCCGCACTGATCACGTGGCTATCATGCACTGATCACGTGACTGCGCATGCATTGATGACGTGGCTGATCTGGCACTGCTCATGTGTTTATCAGGCAGTGATCAGTGACTGACAGGCGCTGATCATGGGACTGTGCACGCACTGATCACGTGGCTATCATGCACTGATCACGTTACTGCGCATGCACTGATGACGTGGCTGATCGGGCACTGATCACGTGTTTATCAGGCAGTGATCAGTGACTGACAGGTGCTGATCATGGGACTGTGCACGCACTGTTAACATGGCTGATCAGGAACTGACCACCTGACTGCGCATGCAGTGTTCACGTGGATGGTCGTTCACCGATCACGTGTTTATCATACGGTGATCACGTGACTGAGAGGCGCTGATCACGGGACTGTGCACGCATTGATCACGTGGCTGATCAAGCACTGATATCGTGACTGAGCATGCAGTGATCATGTGCCGGGAGCCGGTGAGGCATTCCACTCTGGACAAAGGTCATGAGGAAGGAGGTTCGGCATACGCAAATGCGGGATCGAGCCCCAGGAGTCCACCCGGATATTCTCGAGCATGTCCCCACCAAAAAAACCAGAGTCTGCCTTCTATATTGCTTTGTGCTCTCACCTCTGATTTCACTGGGGGCTGTCCCGCACCACCATCTCGCTCTCTCTGTCAAAGAGTTAACTTACAGCTCCAATTCATAAAGTTCCTTGTCATTCTTCCCTTTAACTTCCAGCTGAGTCTCCATCTGGAGCGAGGAACCCACCACGCTTAAAAATTATGCCTGGGCTGCTAAGACCCACTGGAGAAGATGTCTAGGGTGAGGCACCTTCCGCTATTCGAGAGGGCGCCTGTGGCCTACGGAAGTGGTGTAAACTTCTTGTCTTGAAGTTTGATTGGTCTCTCGCGTAAACCAAGCTACTCAGTCTCTTTTCTCCACCGAATTTTCCTACTGAGCTATCCTCATACTATTATTCTTGACATCTCTGATTAGCATATAAATAGTCGCCTAGGCCATCTCTCCTTCGAACACCCTGGATCAGCTGGGGCTGGTCCCCGGCAGGTGGCGCCCGAACAGGGACCTCAGGAGGCAATACTCAAAGAGCTGAGCAGACACGAACCACGCAATCAGCAGGCAGTAAGCATGGAGCTCAGCACTGACGAATCATGCTGCTCAACTGGCAATAATCAAGCAGGTGACCAGGCAGGAATCACTCAGCTCAGCTGGCAATTGTCAAGCAGATGTGCCGACAGGAATCACGCAGCTCATCTGGCAATTGTCATGCAGATGAGCCGGCAGGAATCACGCAGCTCATCTGGCAATTGTCATGCAGATGAGCCGGCAGGAATCACGAAGCTGAGCAGGCCCTGATCACGTGACTCTGCAGGCACTGATCATGTGACTGGTCAAGTCCAGATCACGTGACTGAGCATGCACTGATCACGTGGCTATCATGCACTGAACACGTGACTCCGCATGCACTGATGACGTGGCTGATCGGGCACTGATCACATGGCTCATCATGCACTGATCACCTATTTATCAGGCAATGCTCAGGGACTGACAGTCGCTGATCATGGGACTGTGCCCGCACTGATCAGGTGGCTATAATGCACTAATCACGTGACTGCGCATGCAATGATGACGTGGCTTCGCATGCACTGATGACGTGGCTGATCGGGCACTGATCACGTGTTTATCAGGCAGTGATCAGTGACTGACAGGCGCTGATCATGGGACTGTGCACTCACTGATCACGAGGCTGATCAGGAACTGACCACCAGACTGCGCATGCAGTGATCACGTGGCTGGTCGCTCACTGATCACGTTTTTATCATACGGTGATCACGTGACTGAGAGGCGCTGATCACGTGACTCTGCAGTCAGTGATTACGTGGCTGATCATGCACTGATATCGTTACTGACCATGCACTGATAAGGTGCCGGGAGCCGGTGAGGAATTCCACTCTGGACCAAGGTCATGAGGAAGGAGGCTCAGCATACGCAAATGTGGGATCAAGCCTCAGGAGTCCACCTGGATATTCTCGAGCATCTCCCACCCAAAAAAACCAGAGTCTGCCTATTTTATTGCTTTGTGCTGTTACCTCTGATTTCAATGGGGACTGTCCCCCACCACCATCTCGCTCTCTCTGTCAAAGAGTTAACTTACAGCTCCAATTCATAAGGTTCCTTGTCATTCTTCCCTTTAACTTCCAGCTGAGTCTCCATCTGGAGCGCG
Source organism: Bos indicus (assembly GCF_029378745.1). NCBI lineage: Eukaryota > Metazoa > Chordata > Mammalia > Artiodactyla > Bovidae > Bos > Bos indicus. The sequence continues at coordinate 149,193 of NW_027223721.1, forward strand.
GAACTCACCACGCTTACTAATTATGCCTGGGCTGCTAAGACCCACTCGAGAAGGTGTCTAGGGTGAGGCACCTTCCGCTATTCGAGAGGGCGCCTGTGGCCTACGTAACTGGTGCAAACTTCTTGTCTTGAAGTTTGATTGGTCTCCCGCGTAAACCAAGCTACTCAGTCTCTTTTCTCCACCGAATTTTCCTACTGAGCTATCCTAATATTATTATTCTTGACATCTCTGATTAGCATATAAATAGTCGCCTAGGCCATCTCTCCTTCGAATACCCTGGATCAGCTGGGGCTGGTCCCCGGCAGGTGGCGCCCGAACAGGGACCTCAGGTGGCAATACTCAAAGAGCTGAGCAGACACGAACCACGCAATCAGCAGGCAATAAGCATGGAGCTGAGCAGTGACCAATCATGCTGCTCAACTGGCAATGAATCAAGCAGGTGACCTGGCAGGAATCAAGCAGCTCAGCCAGCAATTGTCAAGCAGATGAGCCGACAGGTATCACGCAGTTCAGCTGCCAATTGTCATGCAGAAGAGACGGCAGGAATCACGCAGCTCAGCAGGCCCTGTTCACATGACTCTGCAGGCACTGATCACGTGGCTGATCAAGTCCAGATCACGTGACTGAGCATGCACTGATCACGTGGCTCTCCTGCACTGATCACATGACTTCGCATGCACTGATGACGTGGCTGATCAGGCACTGATCACATGGCTCATCATGCACTGATCACGTGTTTCTCAGGCAATGATCAGTGACTGACAGGCGCTGATCATGGGACTGTGCACGCACTGATCACGTGGCTGATCAGGAACTGACCACCTGACTGCGCATGCAGTGATCACGTGGCTGGTCGTTCAGTGATCACGTGTTTATCATACGGTGATCACGTGACTGAGAGGCGCTGATCACGTGACTGTGCCGTCAGTGATCAAGTGGCTGATCATTCACTGATGCACTGATATCGTGCCTGAGCATGCACTGATCATGTGCCGGGAGCCGGTGAGGCATTCCACTCTGGACAAAGGTCATGAGGAAGGAGGCCCGGCAAACGCAAATGCGGGATCAAGCCTCAGGAGTCCACCCGGATATTCCCGAGCATCTCCCCCCAAAAAAAACCAGAGTCTGCCTACTGTATTGCTTTGTGCTCTCACCTCTGATTTCACTGGGGGCTGTCCTCCACCACCATCTCGCTCTCTCTGTCAAAGAGTTAACTTACAGCTCCAATTCATAAAGTTCCTTGTCATTCTTCCCTTTAACTTCCAGCTGAGTCTCCATCTGGACCGAGGAACATACCACGCTTACTAATTATGCCTGGGCTGCTAAGACCCACTCGAGAAGGTGTCTAGGGTGAGGCACCTTCCGCTATTCGAGAGGGCGCCTGCGTCCTACGTAACTGGTGCAAACTTCTTGTCTTGAAGTTTGATTGGTCTCCCGCGTAAACCAAGCTACTCAGTCTCTTTTCTCCACCGAATTTTCCTACTGAGCTATCCTAATATTATTATTCTTGACATCTCTGATTAGCATATAAACAGTCGCCTAGGCCATCTCTCCTTCGAATACCCTGGATCAGCTGGGGCTGGTCCCCAGCAGGTGGCGCCTGAACAGGGACCTCAGGAGGCAATACTCAAAGAGCTGAGCAGACACGAACCACGCAATCAGCAGGCAATAAGCATGGAGCTCAGCAGTGACGAATCATGCTGCTCAACTGGCAATAATCAAGCAGGTGACCAGGCAGGAATCACGCAGCTCAGCTGGCAATTGTCAAGCAGATGAGCCGACAGGAATCACGCAGCTGAGCTGGCAATTGTCATGCAGATGAGCCGGCAGGAATCACGCAGCTCAGCAGGCCCTGATCATGTGACTCTGCAGGCACTGATCACGTGGCTGACCAAGTACAGATCAGGTGACTGAGCATGCAGTGATCCCGTGGCTACCATGCACTGATCACGTGACTTCGCATGCACTGATGACGTGGCTGATCAGGCAGTGATCACGTGTTTATCAGGCAGTGATCAGTGACTGACAGGCGCTGATCATGGGACTGTGCACGCACAGATCACGTGACTATCATGCACTGATCACGTGACTGCGCATGCACTGATGATGTGGCTGATTGGGCACTTATCACGTTTTTCTCAGGCAGTGATCAGTGACTGAAAGGCGCTGATCATGGAACTGTGCACGCACTGATCACGTGGCTGATCAGGAACTGACCACCTGACTGCACATGCAGTGATCACGTGGCTGTTTATTCACTGAACACGTGTTTATCATACGGTGATCATGTGACTGAGAGGCGCTGATCACGTGACTGTGCCGTCAGTGATCACGTGGCTGATCAAGCACTGATATTGTGACTGAGCATGCACTGATCATGTGCCGGGAGCCGGTGAGGCATTCCAGTCTGGACAAAGGTCATGAGGAAGGAGGCTCGGCATACGCAAATGCGGGATCGAGCCTCAGGAATCCACCCGGATATTCTCCAGGATCTCCCCCCAAAAAAAACGAGAGTCTGCCTACTATATTGCTTTGTGCTCTCACCTCTGATTTCACTGGGGTCTGTCCCCCCCCCCACCATCTCGCTCTCTCTTTCAAAGAGTTAACTTACAGCTCCAATTCATAAAGTTCCTTGTCATTCTTCCCTTTAACATCCAGCTGAGTCTCCATCAGGATCGAGGAACCCACCAGGCTTACTAATTATGCCTGGGCTGCTAAGACCCACTCGAGAAGGTGTCTAGGGTTAGGCACCTTCCGCTATTCGAGAGGGCGCCTGCGGCCTACGTAAGTGGTGCAAACTTCTTGTCTTGAAGTTTGATTGGTCTCCCGCGTAAACCAAGCTACTCAGTCTCTTTTCTCCACCGAATTTTCCTACTGAGCTATCCTCATACTATTATTCTTGACATCTCTGATTAGCATATAAATAGTCGCCTAGGCCATCTCTCCTTCGAACACCCTGGATCAGCTGGGGCTGGTCCCCGGCAGGTGGCGCCCGAACAGGGACCTCAGGAGGCAATACTCAAAGAGCTGAGCAGACACGAACCACGCAATCAGCAGGCAGTAAGCATGGAGCTCAGCACTGACGAATCATGCTGCTCAACTGGCAATAATCAAGCAGGTGACCAGGCAGGAATCACTCAGCTCAGCTGGCAATTGTCAAGCAGATGTGCCGACAGGAATCACGCAGCTCATCTGGCAATTGTCATGCAGATGAGCCGGCAGGAATCACGCAGCTCATCTGGCAATTGTCATGCAGATGAGCCGGCAGGAATCACGAAGCTGAGCAGGCCCTGATCACGTGACTCAGCAGGCACTGATCATGTGACTGATCAAGTCCAGATCACGTGACTGAGCATGCACTGATCACGTGGCTATCATGCACTGAACACGTGACTCCGCATGCACTGATGACGTGGCTGATCGGGCACTGATCACATGGCTCATCATGCACTGATCACCTTTTTATCAGGCAGTGCTCAGGGACTGACAGTCGCTGATCATGGGACTGTGCCCGCACTGATCAGGTGGCTATAATGCACTAATCACGTGACTGCGCATGCAATGATGACGTGGCTTCGCATGCACTGATGACGTGGCTGATCGGGCACTGATCACGTGTTTATCAGGCAGTGATCAGTGACTGACAGGCGCTGATCATGGGACTGTGCACTCACTGATCACGAGGCTGATCAGGAACTGACCACCAGACTGCGCATGCAGTGATCACGTGGCTGGTCGCTCACTGATCACGTTTTTATCATACGGTGATCACGTGACTGAGAGGCGCTGATCACGTGACTCTGCAGTCAGTGATTACGTGGCTGATCATGCACTGATATCGTTACTGACCATGCACTGATAAGGTGCCGGGAGCCGGTGAGGAATTCCACTCTGGACCAAGGTCATGAGGAAGGAGGCTCAGCATACGCAAATGTGGGATCAAGCCTCAGGAGTCCACCTGGATATTCTCGAGCATCTCCCACCCAAAAAAACCAGAGTCTGCCTATTTTATTGCTTTGTGCTGTTACCTCTGATTTCAATGGGGACTGTCCCCCACCACCATCTCGCTCTCTCTGTCAAAGAGTTAACTTACAGCTCCAATTCATAAGGTTCCTTGTCATTCTTCCCTTTAACTTCCAGCTGAGTCTCCATCTGGAGCGCGGAACTCACCACGCTTACTAATTATGCCTGGGCTGCTAAGACCCACTCGAGAAGGTGTCTAGGGTGAGGCACCTTCCGCTATTCGAGAGGGCGCCTGCGGCCTACGTAACTGGTGCAAACTTCTTGTCTTGAAGTTTGATTGGTCTCCCGCGTAAACCAAGCTACTCAGTCTCTTTTCTCCACCGAATTTTCCTACTGAGCTATCCTAATATTATTATTCTTGACATCTCTGATTAGCATATAAATAGTCGCCTAGGCCATCTCTCCTTCGAATACCCTGGATCAGCTGGGGCTGGTCCCCGGCAGGTGGCGCCCGAACAGGGACCTCAGGAGGCAATACTCAAAGAGCTGAGCAGACACGAACCACGCAATCAGCAGGCAATAAGCATGGAGCTGAGCAGTGACCAATCATGCTGCTCAACTGGCAATGAATCAAGCAGGTGACCTGGCAGGAATCAAGCAGCTCAGCCAGCAATTGTCAAGCAGATGAGCCGACAGGTATCACGCAGTTCAGCTGCCAATTGTCATGCAGAAGAGACGGCAGGAATCACGCAGCTCAGCAGGCCCTGTTCACATGACTCTGCAGGCACTGATCACGTGGCTGATCAAGTCCAGATCACGTGACTGAGCATGCACTGATCACGTGGCTCTCCTGCACTGATCACATGACTTCGCATGCACTGATGACGTGGCTGATCAGGCACTGATCACATGGCTCATCATGCACTGATCACGTGTTTCTCAGGCAATGATCAGTGACTGACAGGCGCTGATCATGGGACTGTGCACGCACTGATCACGTGGCTATCATGCACTGATCACATGACTGGGCATGCACTGATGTCGGGGCTGATGGGCACTGATCCTGTGTTTATCACGCAGTGATCAGTGACTGACAGGCGCTGATCATGGGACTGTGCACTCACTGATCACGTGGCTGATCAGGAACTGACCACCTGACTGCGCATGCAGTGATCACGTGGCTGGTCGTTCAGTGATCACGTGTTTATCATACAGTGATCACGTGACTGAGAGGCGCTGATCACGTGACTGTGCCGTCAGTGATCAAGTGGCTGATCATTCACTGATGCACTGATATCGTGCCTGAGCATGCACTGATCATGTGCCGGGAGCCGGTGAGGCATTCCACTCTGGACAAGGTCATGAGGAAGGAGGCCCGGCAAACGCAAATGCGGGATCAAGCCTCAGGAGTCCACCCGGATATTCCCGAGCATCTCCCCCCCAAAAAAAAACAGAGTCTGCCTACTGTATTGCTTTGTGCTCTCACCTCTGATTTCACTGGGGGCTGTCCTCCACCACCATCTCGCTCTCTCTGTCAAAGAGTTAACTTACAGCTCCAATTCATAAAGTTCCTTGTCATTCTTCCCTTTAACTTCCAGCTGAGTCTCCATCTGGACCGAGGAAACTACCACGCTTACTAATTATGCGTGGGCTGCTAAGACCCACTCGAGAAGGTGTCTAGGGTGAGGCACCTTCCGCTATTCGAGAGGGCGCCTGCGGCCTACGTAACTGGTGCAAACTTCTTATCTTGAAGTTTGATTGGTCTCCCGCGTAAACCAAGCTACTCAGTCTCTTTTCTCCACCGAATTTTCCTACTGAGCTATCCTAATATTATTATTCTTGACATCTCTGATTAGCATATAAATAGTCGCCTAGGCCATCTCTCCTTCGAATACCCTGGATCAGCTGGGGCTGGTCCCCAGCAGGTGGCGCCTGAACAGGGACCTCAAGAGGCAATACTCAAAGAGCTGAGCAGACACGAACCACGCAATCAGCAGGCAATAAGCATGGAGCTCAGCAGTGACGAATCATGCTGCTCAACTGACAATAATCAAGCAGGTGATCTGGCAGGAATCACGCAGCTCAGCTGGCAATAAGCATGGAGCTCAGCAGTGACGAATCATGCTGCTCAACTGGCAATAATCAAGCAGGTGACCAGGCAGGAATCACGCAGCTCAGCTGGCAATTGTCAAGCAGATGAGCCGACAGGAATCACGCAGCTGAGCTGGCAATTGTCATGCAGATGAGCCGGCAGGAATCACGCAGCTCAGCAGGCCCTGATCATGTGACTCTGCAGGCACTGATCACGTGGCTGACCAAGTACAGATCAGGTGACTGAGCATGCAGTGATCCCGTGGCTACCATGCACTGATCACGTGACTTCGCATGCACTGATGACGTGGCTGATCAGGCAGTGATCACGTGTTTATCAGGCAGTGATCAGTGACTGACAGGCGCTGATCATGGGACTGTGCACGCACAGATCACGTGACTATCATGCACTGATCACGTGACTGCGCATGCACTGATGACGTGGCTGATTGGGCACTTATCACGTTTTTCTCAGGCAGTGATCAGTGACTGAAAGGCGCTGATCATGGAACTGTGCACGCACTGATCACGTGGCTGATCAGGAACTGACCACCTGACTGCACATGCAGTGATCACGTGGCTGTTTATTCACTGAACACGTGTTTATCATACGGTGATCATGTGACTGAGAGGCGCTGATCACGTGACTGTGCCGTCAGTGATCACGTGGCTGATCAAGCACTGATATTGTGACTGAGCATGCACTGATCATGTGCCGGGAGCCGGTGAGGCATTCCAGTCTGGACAAAGGTCATGAGGAAGGAGGCTCGGCATACGCAAATGCGGGATCGAGCCTCAGGAATCCACCCGGATATTCTCCAGGATCTCCCCCCAAAAAAAACGAGAGTCTGCCTACTATATTGCTTTGTGCTCTCACCTCTGATTTCACTGGGGTCTGTCCCCCCCCCCCACCATCTCGCTCTCTCTTTCAAAGAGTTAACTTACAGCTCCAATTCATAAAGTTCCTTGTCATTCTTCCCTTTAACATCCAGCTGAGTCTCCATCTGGATCGAGGAACCCACCAGGCTTACTAATTATGCCTGGGCTGCTAAGACCCACTCGAGAAGGTGTCTAGGGTTAGGCACCTTCCGCTATTCGAGAGGGCGCCTGCGGCCTACGTAAGTGGTGCAAACTTCTTGTCTTGAAGTTTGATTGGTCTCCCGCGTAAACCAAGCTACTCAGTCTCTTTTCTCCACCGAATTTTCCTACTGAGCTATCCTCATATTATTATTCTTGACGTCTCTGACGAGCATATAAATAGTCGCCTAGGCCATCTCTCCTTCCAATACCCTGGATCAGCTGGGGCTGGTCCCCGGCAGGTGGCGCCGAACAGGGACCTCATGAGGCAATACTCAAAGAGCTGAGCAGACACGAACCACGCAATCAGCAGGCAATAAGCATGGAGCTCAGCAGTGACGAATCATGCTGCTCAACTGGCAATAATCAAGCAGGTGACCAGGCAGGAATCACGCAGCTCAGCTGGCAATTGTTAAGCAGATGAGCCGACAGGAATCACGCAGCTCAGCTGGCAATTGTCAAGCACATGAGCCGACAGAAATCACGCAGCTCAGCTGGCAATTGTCATGCAGATGAACCGGCAGGCATCACGCAGCTCAGCAGGCCCTGATCACGTGACTCTGCAGGCACTGATCACGTGGCTCTCATGCACTGATCACGTGTTTCTTAGGCAATGATCAGTGACTGACAGGCGCTGATCATGGGACTGTGCACGCACTGATCACGTGGCTCTAATGCACTGATCACGTTTTTCTTAGGCAGTGATCAGTGACTGACAGGCGCTCATCATGGGAGTGTGCACACACTGATCACGTGGCTATCATGCACTGATCACGTGACTGCGCATGCACTGATGACGTGGCTGATCTGGCACTGATCACGTGTTTATCAGGCAGTGATCAGTGACTGAGAGGTGCTGATCACGGGACTGTGCATGCACTGATCACGTGGCTGATCAAGCACCGATATCGTGACTGAGCATGCACTGATCATGTGCCGGGAGCCGGTGAGGCATTCCACTCTGGACTAAGGTCATGAGGAAGGAGGCTCGGCATACGCAAATGCGGGATCGAGCCTCAGGAGTCCACCCGGATATTCTCCAGCATCTCCCCCCCAGAAAAACCAGAGTTTGCCTACTTTATTGCTTTGTGCTCTCACCTCTGATTTCACTGGGGGCTGTCCTCCACCACCATCTCGCTCTCTCTGTCAAAGAGTTAAATTACAGCTCCAATTCATAAAGTTCCTTGTCATTCTTCCCTTTAACTTCCAGGTGAGTCTCCATCTGGAGCGCGGAACCCACCACGCTTACTAATTATGCCTGGGCTGCTAAGGCCCACTCGAGAAGGTGTCTAGGGTGAGGCACCTTCCGCTATTCGAGAGGGCGCCTGCGGCCTACGGAAGTGGTGCAAACTTCTTGTCTTGAAGTTTGATTGGTCTCCCGCATAAACCAAGCTACTCAGTCTCTTTTCTCCACCGAATTTTCCTACTGAGCTATCCTCATACTATTATTCTTGACATCTCTGATTAGCATATAAATAGTCGCCTAGGCCATCTCTCCTTCGAATACCCTGGATCAGCTGGGGCTGGTCCCCGGCAGGTGGCGCCCGAACAGGGACCTCAGGAGGCAATACTCAAAGAGCTGAGCAGACACGAACCACGCAATCAGCAGGCAATAAGCATGGAGCTCAGCAGTGACGACTCATGCTGCTCAACTGGCAATAACAAGCAGGTGACCTGGCAGGAATCACGCAGCTCAGCTGGCAATTGTCAAGCTGATCGGCCGACAGGAATCACGCAGTTCAGCTGGCAATTGTCATTCAGATGAGCCGGCAGGAATCACGCAGCTTAGCAGGCCCTGATCACGTGGCTGATCAAGAACAGATCAGGTGACTGAGCATGCACTGGTCACGTGGCTATCATGCACAGATCACGTGACAGAGCATGCACTGATGACGTGGCTGATCAGGCAATGATCACATGGCTCATCATGCACTGATCCCGTGTTTATCAGGCAGTGATCAGTGACTGACAGGTGCTCATCATGGGACTGTGCACGCACTGATCACGTGGCTATCATGCACTGATCACGTTACTGCGCATGCACTGATGACGTGGCTGATCGGGCACTGATCACGTGTTTATCAGGCAGTGATCAGTGACTGAGAGGTGCTGTTCACGGGACTGTGCATGCACTGATCACGTGGCTGATCAAGCACCGATATCGTGACTGAGCATGCACTGATCATGTGCCGGGAGCCGGTGAGGCATTCCACTCTGGACTAAGGTCATGAGGAAGGAGGCTCGGCATACGCAAATGTGGGATCGAGCCTCAGGAGTCCACCCGGATATTCTCCAGCATCTCCCCCCCAGAAAAACCAGAGTTTGCCTACTTTATTGCTTTGTGCTCTCACCTCTGATTTCACTGGGGGCTGTCCTCCACCACCATCTCGCTCTCTCTGTCAAAGAGTTAAATTACAGCTCCAATTCATAAAGTTCCTTGTCATTCTTCCCTTTAACTTCCAGCTGAGTCTCCATCTGGAGCGCGGAACCCACCACGCTTACTAATTATGCCTGGGCTGCTAAGGCCCACTCGAGAAGGTGTCTAGGGTGAGGCACCTTCCGCTATTCGAGAGGGCGCCTGCGGCCTACGGAAGTGGTGCAAACTTCTTGTCTTGAAGTTTGATTGGTCTCCCGCATAAACCAAGCTACTCAGTCTCTTTTCTCCACCGAATTTTCCTACTGAGCTATCCTCATACTATTATTCTTGACATCTCTGATTAGCATATAAATAGTCGCCTAGGCCATCTCTCCTTCGAATACCCTGGATCAGCTGGGGCTGGTCCCCGGCAGGTGGCGCCCGAACAGGGACCTCAGGAGGCAATACTCAAAGAGCTGAGCAGACACGAACCACGCAATCAGCAGGCAATAAGCATGGAGCTCAGCAGTGACGACTCATGCTGCTCAACTGGCAATAATCAAGCAGGTGACCTGGCAGGAATCACGCAGCTCAGCTGGCAATTGTCAAGCTGATCGGCCGACAGGAATCACGCAGTTCAGCTGGCAATTGTCATTCAGATGAGCCGGCAGGAATCACGCAGCTTAGCAGGCCCTGATCACGTGGCTGATCAAGAACAGATCAGGTGACTGAGCATGCACTGGTCACGTGGCTATCATGCACAGATCACGTGAGAGAGCATGCACTGATGACGTGGCTGATCAGGCAATGATCACATGGCTCATCATGCACTGATCCCGTGTTTATCAGGCAGTGATCAGTGACTGACAGGCGCTCATCATGGGACTGTGCCCGCACTGATCACGTGGCTATCATGCACTGATCACGTGACTGCGCATGCATTGATGACGTGGCTGATCTGGCACTGCTCATGTGTTTATCAGGCAGTGATCAGTGACTGACAGGCGCTGATCATGGGACTGTGCACGCACTGATCACGTGGCTATCATGCACTGATCACGTTACTGCGCATGCACTGATGACGTGGCTGATCGGGCACTGATCACGTGTTTATCAGGCAGTGATCAGTGACTGACAGGTGCTGATCATGGGACTGTGCACGCACTGTTCACGTGGCTGATCAGGAACTGACCACCTGACTGCGCATGCAGTGTTCACGTGGATGGTCGTTCACCGATCACGTGTTTATCATACGGTGATCACGTGACTGAGAGGCGCTGATCACGGGACTGTGCACGCATTGATCACGTGGCTGATCAAGCACTGATATTGTGACTGAGCATGCAGTGATCATGTGCCGGGAGCCGGTGAGGCATTCCACTCTGGACAAAGGTCATGAGGAAGGAGGTTCGGCATACGCAAATGCGGGATCGAGCCCCAGGAGTCCACCCGGATATTCTCGAGCATGTCCCCACCAAAAAAACCAGAGTCTGCCTTCTATATTGCTTTGTGCTCTCACCTCTGATTTCACTGGGGGCTGTCCCGCACCACCATCTCGCTCTCTCTGTCAAAGAGTTAACTTACAGCTCCAATTCATAAAGTTCCTTGTCATTCTTCCCTTTAACTTCCAGCTGAGTCTCCATCTGGAGCGAGGAACCCACCACGCTTAAAAATTATGCCTGGGCTGCTAAGACCCACTGGAGAAGATGTCTAGGGTGAGGCACCTTCCGCTATTCGAGAGGGCGCCTGTGGCCTACGGAAGTGGTGTAAACTTCTTGTCTTGAAGTTTGATTGGTCTCTCGCGTAAACCAAGCTACTCAGTCTCTTTTCTCCACCGAATTTTCCTACTGAGCTATCCTCATACTATTATTCTTGACATCTCTGATTAGCATATAAATAGTCGCCTAGGCCATCTCTCCTTCGAACACCCTGGATCAGCTGGGGCTGGTCCCCGGCAGGTGGCGCTCGAACAGGGACCTCAGGAGGCAATACTCAAAGAGCTGAGCAGACACGAACCACGCAATCAGCAGGCAGTAAGCATGGAGCTCAGCACTGACGAATCATGCTGCTCAACTGGCAATAATCAAGCAGGTGACCAGGCAGGAATCACTCAGCTCAGCTGGCAATTGTCAAGCAGATGTGCCGACAGGAATCACGCAGCTCATCTGGCAATTGTCATGCAGATGAGCCGGCAGGAATCACGAAGCTGAGCAGGCCCTGATCACGTGACTCTGCAGGCACTGATCATGTGACTGATCAAGTCCAGATCACGTGACTGAGCATGCACTGATCACGTGGCTATCATGCACTGAACACGTGACTCCGCATGCACTGATGACGTGGCTGATCGGGCACTGATCACATGGCTCATCATGCACTGATCACCTATTTATCAGGCAATGCTCAGGGACTGACAGTCGCTGATCATGGGACTGTGCCCGCACTGATCAGGTGGCTATAATGCACTAATCACGTGACTGCGCATGCAATGATGACGTGGCTTCGCATGCACTGATGACGTGGCTGATCGGGCACTGATCACGTGTTTATCAGGCAGTGATCAGTGACTGACAGGCGCTGATCATGGGACTGTGCACTCACTGATCACGAGGCTGATCAGGAACTGACCACCAGACTGCGCATGCAGTGATCACGTGGCTGGTCGCTCACTGATCACGTTTTTATCATACGGTGATCACGTGACTGAGAGGCGCTGATCACGTGACTCTGCAGTCAGTGATTACGTGGCTGATCATGCACTGATATCGTTACTGACCATGCACTGATAAGGTGCCGGGAGCCGGTGAGGAATTCCACTCTGGACCAAGGTCATGAGGAAGGAGGCTCAGCATACGCAAATGTGGGATCAAGCCTCAGGAGTCCACCTGGATATTCTCGAGCATCTCCCACCCAAAAAAACCAGAGTCTGCCTATTTTATTGCTTTGTGCTGTTACCTCTGATTTCAATGGGGACTGTCCCCCACCACCATCTCGCTCTCTCTGTCAAAGAGTTAACTTACAGCTCCAATTCATAAGGTTCCTTGTCATTCTTCCCTTTAACTTCCAGCTGAGTCTCCATCTGGAGCGCGGAACTCACCACGCTTACTAATTATGCCTGGGCTGCTAAGACCCACTCGAGAAGGTGTCTAGGGTGAGGCACCTTCCGCTATTCGAGAGGGCGCCTGTGGCCTACGTAACTGGTGCAAACTTCTTGTCTTGAAGTTTGATTGGTCTCCCGCGTAAACCAAGCTACTCAGTCTCTTTTCTCCACCGAATTTTCCTACTGAGCTATCCTAATATTATTATTCTTGACATCTCTGATTAGCATATAAATAGTCGCCTAGGCCATCTCTCCTTCGAATACCCTGGATCAGCTGGGGCTGGTCCCCGGCAGGTGGCGCCCGAACAGGGACCTCAGGTGGCAATACTCAAAGAGCTGAGCAGACACGAACCACGCAATCAGCAGGCAATAAGCATGGAGCTGAGCAGTGACCAATCATGCTGCTCAACTGGCAATGAATCAAGCAGGTGACCTGGCAGGAATCAAGCAGCTCAGCCAGCAATTGTCAAGCAGATGAGCCGACAGGTATCACGCAGTTCAGCTGCCAATTGTCATGCAGAAGAGACGGCAGGAATCACGCAGCTCAGCAGGCCCTGTTCACATGACTCTGCAGGCACTGATCACGTGGCTGATCAAGTCCAGATCACGTGACTGAGCATGCACTGATCACGTGGCTCTCCTGCACTGATCACATGACTTCGCATGCACTGATGACGTGGCTGATCAGGCACTGATCACATGGCTCATCATGCACTGATCACGTGTTTCTCAGGCAATGATCAGTGACTGACAGGCGCTGATCATGGGACTGTGCACGCACTGATCACGTGGCTGATCAGGAACTGACCACCTGACTGCGCATGCAGTGATCACGTGGCTGGTCGTTCAGTGATCACGTGTTTATCATACGGTGATCACGTGACTGAGAGGCGCTGATCACGTGACTGTGCCGTCAGTGATCAAGTGGCTGATCATTCACTGATGCACTGACATCGTGCCTGAGCATGCACTGATCATGTGCCGGGAGCCGGTGAGGCATTCCTCTCTGGACAAAGGTCATGAGGAAGGAGGCCCGGCAAACGCAAATGCGGGATCAAGCCTCAGGAGTCCACCCGGATATTCCCGAGCATCTCCCCCCCAAAAAAACCAGAGTCTGCCTACTGTATTGCTTTGTGCTCTCACCTCTGATTTCACTGGGGGCTGTCCTCCACCACCATCTCGCTCTCTCTGTCAAAGAGTTAACTTACAGCTCCAATTCATAAAGTTCCTTGTCATTCTTCCCTTTAACTTCCAGCTGAGTCTCCATCTGGACCGAGGAACATACCACGCTTACTAATTATGCCTGGGCTGCTAAGACCCACTCGAGAAGGTGTCTAGGGTGAGGCACCTTCCGCTATTCGACAGGGCGCCTGCGTCCTACGTAACTGGTGCAAACTTCTTGTCTTGAAGTTTGATTGGTCTCCCGCGTAAACCAAGCTACTCAGTCTCTTTTCTCCACCGAATTTTCCTACTGAGCTATCCTAATATTATTATTCTTGACATCTCTGATTAGCATATAAACAGTCGCCTAGGCCATCTCTCCTTCGAATACCCTGGATCAGCTGGGGCTGGTCCCCAGCAGGTGGCGCCTGAACAGGGACCTCAGGAGGCAATACTCAAAGAGCTGAGCAGACACGAACCACGCAATCAGCAGGGAATAAGCATGGAGCTCAGCAGTGACGAATCATGCTGCTCAACTGGCAATAATCAAGCAGGTGACCAGGCAGGAATCACGCAGCTCAGCTGGCAATTGTCAAGCAGATGAGCCGACAGGAATCACGCAGCTGAGCTGGCAATTGTCATGCAGATGAGCCGGCAGGAATCACGCAGCTCAGCAGGCCCTGATCATGTGACTCTGCAGGCACTGATCACGTGGCTGACCAAGTACAGATCAGGTGACTGAGCATGCAGTGATCCCGTGGCTACCATGCACTGATCACGTGACTTCGCATGCACTGATGACGTGGCTGATCAGGCAGTGATCACGTGTTTATCAGGCAGTGATCAGTGACTGACAGGCGCTGATCATGGGACTGTGCACGCACAGATCACGTGACTATCATGCACTGATCACGTGACTGCGCATGCACTGATGATGTGGCTGATTGGGCACTTATCACGTTTTTCTCAGGCAGTGATCAGTGACTGAAAGGCGCTGATCATGGAACTGTGCACGCACTGATCACGTGGCTGATCAGGAACTGACCACCTGACTGCACATGCAGTGATCACGTGGCTGTTTATTCACTGAACACGTGTTTATCATACGGTGATCATGTGACTGAGAGGCGCTGATCACGTGACTGTGCCGTCAGTGATCACGTGGCTGATCAAGCACTGATATTGTGACTGAGCATGCACTGATCATGTGCCGGGAGCCGGTGAGGCATTCCAGTCTGGACAAAGGTCATGAGGAAGGAGGCTCGGCATACGCAAATGCGGGATCGAGCCTCAGGAATCCACCCGGATATTCTCCAGGATCTCCCCCCAAAAAAAACGAGAGTCTGCCTACTATATTGCTTTGTGCTCTCACCTCTGATTTCACTGGGGTCTGTCCCCCCCCCCCACCATCTCGCTCTCTCTTTCAAAGAGTTAACTTACAGCTCCAATTCATAAAGTTCCTTGTCATTCTTCCCTTTAACATCCAGCTGAGTCTCCATCTGGATCGAGGAACCCACCAGGCTTACTAATTATGCCTGGGCTGCTAAGACCCACTCGAGAAGGTGTCTAGGGTTAGGCACCTTCCGCTATTCGAGAAGGCGCCTGCGGCCTACGTAAGTGGTGCAAACTTCTTGTCTTGAAGTTTGATTGGTCTCCCGCGTAAACCAAGCTACTCAGTCTCTTTTCTCCACCGAATTTTCCTACTGAGCTATCCTCATATTATTATTCTTGACGTCTCTGACGAGCATATAAATAGTCGCCTAGGCCATCTCTCCTTCGAATACCCTGGATCAGCTGGGGCTGGTCCCCGGCAGGTGGCGCCCGAACAGGGACCTCATGAGGCAATACTCAAAGAGCTGAGCAGACACGAACCACGCAATCAGCAGGCAATAAGCATGGAGCTCAGCAGTGACGAATCATGCTGCTCAACTGGCAATAATCAAGCAGGTGACCAGGCAGGAATCACGCAGCTCAGCTGGCAATTGTTAAGCAGATGAGCCGACAGGAATCACGCAGCTCAGCTGGCAATTGTCAAGCAGATGAGCCGACAGGAATCGCGCAGCTCAGCTGGCAATTGTCATGCAGATGAGCCGGCAGGAATCACGCAGCTCAGCAGGCCCTGATCACGTGACTCTGCAGGCACTGATCACGTGGCTGATCAAGTACAAATCAGGTGACTGAGCATGCAATGATCCCGTGGCTACCATGCACTGATCACGTGACTTCGCATGCACTGATGACGTGGCTGATCAGGCAGTGATCACGTGTTTATCAGGCAGTGATCAGTGACTGAAAGGCGCTGATTATGGAACTGTGCACGCACTGATCACGTGGCTATCATGCACTGATCCCGTGACTGCGCATGCACTGATGACGTGGCTGATTGGGCACTTATCACGTTTTTCTCAGGCAGTGATCAGTGACTGAAAGGCGCTGATTATGGAACTGTGCACGCACTGATCACGTGGCTGATCAGTAACTGACAACCTGACTGCACATGCAGTGATCACGTGGCTGTTTATTCAATGAACACGTGTTTATCATACGGTGATCATGTGACTGAGAGGCGCTGATCACGTGACTGTGCCGTCAGTGATCACGTGGCTGATCAAACACTGATATTGTGACTGAGCATGCACTGATCATGTGCCCGGAGCCGGTGAGGCATTCCAGTCTGGACAAAGGTCATGAGGAAGGAGGCTCGGCATACGCAAATGCGGGATCGAGCCTCAGGAGTCCACCCGGATATTCTCCAGGATCTCCCCCCCAAAAAAACCAGAGTCTGCCTACTATATTGCTTTGTGCTCTCACCTCTGATTTCACTTGGGTCTGTCCCCCCTCCACCATCTCGCTCTCTCTGTCAAAGAGTTAACTTACAGCTCCAATTCATAAAGTTCCTTGTCATTCTTCCCTTTAACATCCAGCTGAGTCTCCATCTGGATCGAGGAACCCACCAGGCTTACTAATTATGCCTGGGCTGCTAAGACCCACTCGAGAAGGTGTCTAGGGTGAGGCACCTTCCGCTATTCGAGAGGGCGCCTGCGGCCTACGGAAGTGGTGCAAACTTCTTGTCTTGAAGTTTGATTGGTCTCCCGCGTAAACCAAGCTACTCAGTCTCTTTTCTCCACCGAATTTTCCTACTGAGCTATCCTCATATTATTATTCTTGACGTCTCTGACGAGCATATAAATAGTCGCCTAGGCCATCTCTCCTTCCAATACCCTGGATCAGCTGGGGCTGGTCCCCGGCAGGTGGCGCCCGAACAGGGACCTCAGGAGGCAATACTCAAAGAGCTGAGCAGACACGAACCACGCAATCAGCAGGCAATAAGCATGGAGCTCAGCAGTGACGAATCATGCTGCTCAACTGGCAATAATCAAGCAGGTGACCAGGCAGGAATCACGCAGCTCAGCTGGCAATTGTTAAGCAGATGAGCCGACAGGAATCACGCAGCTCAGCTGGCAATTGTCAAGCAGATGAGCCGACAGGAATCACGCAGCTCAGCTGGCAATTGTCATGCAGATGAGCCGGCAGGCATCACGCAGCTCAGCAGGCCCTGATCACGTGACTCTGCAGGCACTGATCACGTGGCTCTCATGCACTGATCACGTGTTTCTTAGGCAACGATCAGTGACTGACAGGCGCTGATCATGGGACTGTGCACGCACTGATCACGTGGCTCTCATGCACTGATCACGTTTTTCTTAGGCAGTGATCAGTGCCTGACAGGCGCTCATCATGGGACTGTGCACACACTGATCACGTGGCTATCATGCACTGATCACGTGACTGCGCATGCACTGATGACGTGGCTGATCTGGCACTGATCACGTGTTTATCAGGCAGTGATCACTGACTGAGAGGTGCTGATCACGGGACTGTGCACGCACTGATCACGTGGCTGATCAAGCACCGATATCGTGACTGAGCATGCAGTGCTCATGTGCCGAGAGCCGGTGAGGCATTCCACTCTGGACTAAGGTCATGAGGAGGAGGCTCGGGATACGAAAATGCGGGATCGAGGATCAGGAGTCCACCCGGATATTCTCCAGAATCTCCCCCCCAGAAAAACCAGAGTTTGCCTACTTTATTGCTTTGTGCTCTCACCTCTGATTTCACTGGGGTCTGTCCTCCACCACCATCTCGCTCTCTCTGTCAAAGAGTTAAATTACAGCTCCAATTCATAAAGTTCCTTGTCATTCTTCCCTTTAACTTCCAGCTGAGTCTCCATATGGAGCGCGGAACCCAACACCCTTACTAATTATGCCTGGGCTGCTAAGGCCCACTCGAGAAGGTGTCTAGGGTGAGGCACCTTCTGCTGTTCTAGAGGGCGCCTGCTGCCTACGTAAGTGGTGCAAACTTCTTGTCTTGAAGTTTGATTGGTCTCCCGCATAAACCAAGCTACTCAGTCTCTTTTCTCCACCGAATTTTCCTACTGAGCTATCCTCATACTATTATTCTTGACATCTCTGATTAGCATATAAATAGTCGCCTACGCCATCTCTCCTTCGAATACCCTGGATCAGCTGGGGCTGGTCCCCAGCAGGTGGCGCCCGAACAGGGACCTCAGGAGGCAATACTCAAAGAGCTGAGCAGACACGAACCACGCAATCAGCAGGCAATAAGCATGGAGCTCAGCAGTGACGACTCATGCTGCTCAACTGGCAAAAATCAAGCAGGTGACCTGGCAGGAATCACGCAGCTCAGCTGGCAATTGTCAAGATGATCGGCTGACAGGAATCACGCAGTTCAGCTGGCAATTGTCATTCAGATGAGCAGGCAGGAATCACGCAGCTTAGCAGGCCCTGATCACGTGACTCTGCAGGCACTGATCACATGGCTAATCAAGAACAAATCAGGTGACTGAGCATGCACTGGTCACGTGGCTATCATGCACAGATCACGTGACAGAGCATGCACTGATGACGTGGCTGATCAGGCAATGATCACATGGCTCATCATGCACTGATCACGTGTTTATCAGGCAGTGATCAGTGCCTGAGAGGCGCTCATCATGGGACTGTGCCCGCACTGATCACGTGGCTATCATGCACTGATCACGTGACTGCGCATGCACTGATGACGTGGCTGATCGGGCACTGATCACGTGTTTATCAGGCAGTGATCAGTGACTGACAGGTGCTGATCATGGGACTGTGCACGCACTGTTCACGTGGCTGATCAGGAACTGACCACCTGACTGCGCATGCAGTGTTCACGTGGATGGTCGTTCACCGATCACGTGTTTATCATACGGTGATCACGTGACTGAGAGGCGCTGATCACGGGACTGTGCACGCACTGATCACGTGGCTGATCAAGCACTGATATCGTGACTGAGCATGCAGTGATCATGTGCCGGGAGCCGGTGAGGCATTCCACTCTGGACAAAGGTCATGAGGAAAGAGGTTCGGCATACGCAAATGCGGGATCGAGCCCCAGGAGTCCACCCGGATATTCTCGAGCATGTCCCCACCAAAAAAACCAGAGTCTGCCTTCTATATTGCTTTGTGCTCTCACCTCTGATTTCACTGGCGGCTGTCCCCCACCACCATCTCGCTCTCTCTGTCAAAGAGTTAACTTACAGCTCCAATTCATAAAGTTCCTTGTCATTCTTCCCTTTAACTTCCAGCTGAGTCTCCATCTGGAGCGAGGAACCCACCACGCTTAAGAATTATGCCTGGGCTGCTAAGACCCACTGGAGAAGGTGTCTAGGGTGAGGCACCTTCCGCTATTCGAGAGGGCGCCTGCGGCCTACGGAAGTGGTGCAAACTTCTTGTCTTGAAGTTTGATTGGTCTCTCGCGTAAACCAAGCTACTCAGTCTCTTTTCTCCACCGAATTTTCCTACTGAGCTATCCTCATACTATTATTCTTGACATCTCTGATTAGCATATAAATAGTCGCCTAGGCCATCTCTCCTTCGAACACCCTGGATCAGCTGGGGCTGGTCCCCGGCAGGTGGCGCCCGAACAGGGACCTCAGGAGGCAATACTCAAAGAGCTGAGCAGACACGAACCACGCAATCAGCAGGCAGTAAGCATGGAGCTCAGCACTGACGAATCATGCTGCTCAACTGGCAATAATCAAGCAGGTGACCAGGCAGGAATCACTCAGCTCAGCTGGCAATTGTCAAGCAGATGTGCCGACAGGAATCACGCAGCTCATCTGGCAATTGTCATGCAGATGAGCCGGCAGGAATCACGCAGCTCATCTGGCAATTGTCATGCAGATGAGCCGGCAGGAATCACGAAGCTGAGCAGGCCCTGATCACGTGACTCTGCAGGCACTGATCATGTGACTGATCAAGTCCAGATCACGTGACTGAGCATGCACTGATCACGTGGCTATCATGCACTGAACACGTGACTCCGCATGCACTGATGACGTGGCTGATCGGGCACTGATCACATGGCTCATCATGCACTGATCACCTATTTATCAGGCAATGCTCAGGGACTGACAGTCGCTGATCATGGGACTGTGCCCGCACTGATCAGGTGGCTATAATGCACTAATCACGTGACTGCGCATGCAATGATGACGTGGCTTCGCATGCACTGATGACGTGGCTGATCGGGCACTGATCACGTGTTTATCAGGCAGTGATCAGTGACTGACAGGTGCTGATCATGGGACTGTGCACTCACTGATCACGAGGCTGATCAGGAACTGACCACCAGACTGCGCATGCAGTGATCACGTGGCTGGTCGCTCACTGATCACGTTTTTATCATACGGTGATCACGTGACTGAGAGGCGCTGATCACGTGACTCTGCAGTCAGTGATTACGTGGCTGATCATGCACTGATATCGTTACTGACCATGCACTGATAAGGTGCCGGGAGCCGGTGAGGAATTCCACTCTGGACCAAGGTCATGAGGAAGGAGGCTCAGCATACGCAAATGTGGGATCAAGCCTCAGGAGTCCACCTGGATATTCTCGAGCATCTCCCACCCAAAAAAACCAGAGTCTGCCTATTTTATTGCTTTGTGCTGTTACCTCTGATTTCAATGGGGACTGTCCCCCACCACCATCTCGCTCTCTCTGTCAAAGAGTTAACTTACAGCTCCAATTCATAAGGTTCCTTGTCATTCTTCCCTTTAACTTCCAGCTGAGTCTCCATCTGGAGCGCGGAACTCACCACGCTTACTAATTATGCCTGGGCTGCTAAGACCCACTCGAGAAGGTGTCTAGGGTGAGGCACCTTCCGCTATTCGAGAGGGCGCCTGCGGCCTACGTAACTGGTGCAAACTTCTTGTCTTGAAGTTTGATTGGTCTCCCGCGTAAACCAAGCTACTCAGTCTTTTTTCTCCACCGAATTTTCCTACTGAGCTATCCTAATATTATTATTCTTGACATCTCTGATTAGCATATAAATAGTCGCCTAGGCCATCTCTCCTTCGAATACCCTGGATCAGCTGGGGCTGGTCCCCGGCAGGTGGCGCCCGAACAGGGAACTCAGGTGGCAATACTCAAAGAGCTGAGCAGACACGAACCACGCAATCAGCAGGCAATAAGCATGGAGCTGAGCAGTGACCAATCATGCTGCTCAACTGGCAATGAATCAAGCAGGTGACCTGGCAGGAATCAAGCAGCTCAGCCAGCAATTGTCAAGCAGATGAGCCGACAGGTATCACGCAGTTCAGCTGCCAATTGTCATGCAGAAGAGACGGCAGGAATCACGCAGCTCAGCAGGCCCTGTTCACATGACTCTGCAGGCACTGATCACGTGGCTGATCAAGTCCAGATCACGTGACTGAGCATGCACTGATCACGTGGCTCTCCTGCACTGATCACATGACTTCGCATGCACTGATGACCTGGCTGATCAGGCACTGATCACATGGCTCATCATGCACTGATCACGTGTTTCTCAGGCAATGATCAGTGACTGACAGGCGCTGATCATGGGACTGTGCACGCACTGATCACGTGGCTATCATGCACTGATCACATGACTGGGCATGCACTGATGTCGGGGCTGATGGGCACTGATCCCGTGTTTATCACGCAGTGATCAGTGACTGACAGGCGCTGATCATGGGACTGTGCACGCACTGATCACGTGGCTGATCAGGAACTGACCACCTGACTGCGCATGCAGTGATCACGTGGCTGGTCGTTCAGTGATCACGTGTTTATCATACGGTGATCACGTGACTGAGAGGCGCTGATCACGTGACTGTGCCGTCAGTGATCAAGTGGCTGATCATTCACTGATGCACTGATATCGTGCCTGAGCATGCACTGATCATGTGCCGGGAGCCGGTGAGGCATTCCACTCTGGACAAAGGTCATGAGGAAGGAGGCCCGGCAAACGCAAATGCGGGATCAAGCCTCAGGAGTCCACCCGGATATTCCCGAGCATCTCCCCCCCAAAAAAAACCAGAGTCTGCCTACTGTATTGCTTTGTGCTCTCACCTCTGATTTCACTGGGGGCTGTCCTCCACCACCATCTCGCTCTCTCTGTCAAAGAGTTAACTTACAGCTCCAATTCATAAAGTTCCTTGTCATTCTTCCCTTTAACTTCCAGCTGAGTCTCCATCTGGACCGAGGAACCTACCACGCTTACTAATTATGCCTGGGCTGCTAAGACCCACTCGAGAAGGTGTCTAGGGTGAGGCACCTTCCGCTATTCGAGAGGGCGCCTGCGTCCTACGTAACTGGTGCAAACTTCTTGTCTTGAAGTTTGATTGGTCTCCTGCGTAAACCAAGCTACTCAGTCTCTTTTCTCCACCGAATTTTCCTACTGAGCTATCCTAATATTATTATTCTTGACATCTCTGATTAGCATATAAACAGTCGCCTAGGCCATCTCTCCTTCGAATACCCTGGATCAGCTGGGGCTGGTCCCCAGCAGGTGGCGCCTGAACAGGGACCTCAGGAGGCAATACTCAAAGAGCTGAGCAGACACGAACCACGCAATCAGCAGGCAATAAGCATGGAGCTCAGCAGTGACGAATCATGCTGCTCAACTGGCAATAATCAAGCAGGTGACCAGGCAGGAATCACGCAGCTCAGCTGGCAATTGTTAAGCAGATGAGCCGACAGGAATCACGCAGCTCAGCTGGCAATTGTCAAGCACATGAGCCGACAGGAATCACGCAGCTCTGCTGGCAATTGTCATGCAGATGAGCCGGCAGGCATCACGCAGCTCAGCAGGCCCTGATCACGTGACTCTGCAGGCACTGATCACGTGGCTCTCATGCACTGATCACGTGTTTCTTAGGCAATGATCAGTGACTGACAGGCGCTGATCATGGGACTGTGCACGCACTGATCACGTGGCTCTAATGCACTGATCACGTTTTTCTTAGGCAGTGATCAGTGACTGACAGGCGCTCATCATGGGAGTGTGCACACACTGATCACGTGGCTATCATGCACTGATCACGTGACTGCGCATGCACTGATGACGTGGCTGATCTGGCACTGATCACGTGTTTATCAGGCAGTGATCAGTGACTGAGAGGTGCTGATCACGGGACTGTGCATGCACTGATCACGTGGCTGATCAAGCACCGATATCGTGACTGAGCATGCACTGATCATGTGCCGGGAGCCGGTGAGGCATTCCACTCTGGACTAAGGTCATGAGGAAGGAGGCTCGGCATACGCAAATGCGGGATCGAGCCTCAGGAGTCCACCCGGATATTCTCCAGCATCTCCCCCCCAGAAAAACCAGAGTTTGCCTACTTTATTGCTTTGTGCTCTCACCTCTGATTTCACTGGGGGCTGTCCTCCACCACCATCTCGCTCTCTCTGTCAAAGAGTTAAATTACAGCTCCAATTCATAAAGTTCCTTGTCATTCTTCCCTTTAACTTCCAGCTGAGTCTCCATCTGGAGCGCGGAACCCACCACGCTTACTAATTATGCCTGGGCTGCTAAGGCCCACTCGAGAAGGTGTCTAGGGTGAGGCACCTTCCGCTATTCGAGAGGGCGCCTGCGGCCTACGGAAGTGGTGCAAACTTCTTGTCTTGAAGTTTGATTGGTCTCCCGCATAAACCAAGCTACTCAGTCTCTTTTCTCCACCGAATTTTCCTACTGAGCTATCCTCATACTATTATTCTTGACATCTCTGATTAGCATATAAATAGTCGCCTAGGCCATCTCTCCTTCGAATACCCTGGATCAGCTGGGGCTGGTCCCCGGCAGGTGGCGCCCGAACAGGGACCTCAGGAGGCAATACTCAAAGAGCTGAGCAGACACGAACCACGCAATCAGCAGGCAATAAGCATGGAGCTCAGCAGTGACGACTCATGCTGCTCAACTGGCAATAATCAAGCAGGTGACCTGGCAGGAATCACGCAGCTCAGCTGGCAATTGTCAAGCTGATCGGCCGACAGGAATCACGCAGTTCAGCTGGCAATTGTCATTCAGATGAGCCGGCAGGAATCACGCAGCTTAGCAGGCCCTGATCACGTGGCTGATCAAGAACAGATCAGGTGACTGAGCATGCACTGGTCACGTGGCTATCATGCACAGATCACGTGACAGAGCATGCACTGATGACGTGGCTGATCAGGCAATGATCACATGGCTCATCATGCACTGATCCCGTGTTTATCAGGCAGTGATCAGTGACTGACAGGCGCTCATCATGGGACTGTGCCCGCACTGATCACGTGGCTATCATGCACTGATCACGTGACTGCGCATGCATTGATGACGTGGCTGATCTGGCACTGCTCATGTGTTTATCAGGCAGTGATCAGTGACTGACAGGCGCTGATCATGGGACTGTGCACGCACTGATCACGTGGCTATCATGCACTGATCACGTTACTGCGCATGCACTGATGACGTGGCTGATCGGGCACTGATCACGTGTTTATCAGGCAGTGATCAGTGACTGACAGGTGCTGATCATGGGACTGTGCACGCACTGTTCACGTGGCTGATCAGGAACTGACCACCTGACTGCGCATGCAGTGTTCACGTGGATGGTCGTTCACCGATCACGTGTTTATCATACGGTGATCACGTGACTGAGAGGCGCTGATCACGGGACTGTGCACGCATTGATCACGTGGCTGATCAAGCACTGATATCGTGACTGAGCATGCAGTGATCATGTGCCGGGAGCCGGTGAGGCATTCCACTCTGGACAAAGGTCATGAGGAAGGAGGTTCGGCATACGCAAATGCGGGATCGAGCCCCAGGAGTCCACCCGGATATTCTCGAGCATGTCCCCACCAAAAAAACCAGAGTCTGCCTTCTATATTGCTTTGTGCTCTCACCTCTGATTTCACTGGGGGCTGTCCCGCACCACCATCTCGCTCTCTCTGTCAAAGAGTTAACTTACAGCTCCAATTCATAAAGTTCCTTGTCATTCTTCCCTTTAACTTCCAGCTGAGTCTCCATCTGGAGCGAGGAACCCACCACGCTTAAAAATTATGCCTGGGCTGCTAAGACCCACTGGAGAAGATGTCTAGGGTGAGGCACCTTCCGCTATTCGAGAGGGCGCCTGTGGCCTACGGAAGTGGTGTAAACTTCTTGTCTTGAAGTTTGATTGGTCTCTCGCGTAAACCAAGCTACTCAGTCTCTTTTCTCCACCGAATTTTCCTACTGAGCTATCCTCATACTATTATTCTTGACATCTCTGATTAGCATATAAATAGTCGCCTAGGCCATCTCTCCTTCGAACACCCTGGATCAGCTGGGGCTGGTCCCCGGCAGGTGGCGCCCGAACAGGGACCTCAGGAGGCAATACTCAAAGAGCTGAGCAGACACGAACCACGCAATCAGCAGGCAGTAAGCATGGAGCTCAGCACTGACGAATCATGCTGCTCAACTGGCAATAATCAAGCAGGTGACCAGGCAGGAATCACTCAGCTCAGCTGGCAATTGTCAAGCAGATGTGCCGACAGGAATCACGCAGCTCATCTGGCAATTGTCATGCAGATGAGCCGGCAGGAATCACGCAGCTCATCTGGCAATTGTCATGCAGATGAGCCGGCAGGAATCACGAAGCTGAGCAGGCCCTGATCACGTGACTCTGCAGGCACTGATCATGTGACTGGTCAAGTCCAGATCACGTGACTGAGCATGCACTGATCACGTGGCTATCATGCACTGAACACGTGACTCCGCATGCACTGATGACGTGGCTGATCGGGCACTGATCACATGGCTCCTCATGCACTGATCACCTATTTATCAGGCAATGCTCAGGGACTGACAGTCGCTGATCATGGGACTGTGCCCGCACTGATCAGGTGGCTATAATGCACTAATCACGTGACTGCGCATGCAATGATGACGTGGCTTCGCATGCACTGATGACGTGGCTGATCGGGCACTGATCACGTGTTTATCAGGCAGTGATCAGTGACTGACAGGCGCTGATCATGGGACTGTGCACTCACTGATCACGAGGCTGATCAGGAACTGACCACCAGACTGCGCATGCAGTGATCACGTGGCTGGTCGCTCACTGATCACGTTTTTATCATACGGTGATCACGTGACTGAGAGGCGCTGATCACGTGACTCTGCAGTCAGTGATTACGTGGCTGATCATGCACTGATATCGTTACTGACCATGCACTGATAAGGTGCCGGGAGCCGGTGAGGAATTCCACTCTGGACCAAGGTCATGAGGAAGGAGGCTCAGCATACGCAAATGTGGGATCAAGCCTCAGGAGTCCACCTGGATATTCTCGAGCATCTCCCACCCAAAAAAACCAGAGTCTGCCTATTTTATTGCTTTGTGCTGTTACCTCTGATTTCAATGGGGACTGTCCCCCACCACCATCTCGCTCTCTCTGTCAAAGAGTTAACTTACAGCTCCAATTCATAAGGTTCCTTGTCATTCTTCCCTTTAACTTCCAGCTGAGTCTCCATCTGGAGCGCGGAACTCACCACGCTTACTAATTATGCCTGGGCTGCTAGACCCACTCGAGAAGGTGTCTAGGGTGAGGCACCTTCCGCTATTCGAGAGGGCGCCTGTGGCCTACGTAACTGGTGCAAACTTCTTGTCTTGAAGTTTGATTGGTCTCCCGCGTAAACCAAGCTACTCAGTCTCTTTTCTCCACCGAATTTTCCTACTGAGCTATCCTAATATTATTATTCTTGACATCTCTGATTAGCATATAAATAGTCGCCTAGGCCATCTCTCCTTCGAATACCCTGGATCAGCTGGGGCTGGTCCCCGGCAGGTGGCGCCCGAACTGCGACCTCAGGTGGCAATACTCAAAGAGCTGAGCAGACACGAACCACGCAATCAGCAGGCAATAAGCATGGAGCTGAGCAGTGACCAATCATGCTGCTCAACTGGCAATGAATCAAGCAGGTGACCTGGCAGGAATCAAGCAGCTCAGCCAGCAATTGTCAAGCAGATGAGCCGACAGGTATCACGCAGTTCAGCTGCCAATTGTCATGCAGAAGAGACGGCAGGAATCACGCAGCTCAGCAGGCCCTGTTCACATGACTCTGCAGGCACTGATCACGTGGCTGATCAAGTCCAGATCACGTGACTGAGCATGCACTGATCACGTGGCTCTCCTGCACTGATCACATGACTTCGCATGCACTGATGACGTGGCTGATCAGGCACTGATCACATGGCTCATCATGCACTGATCACGTGTTTCTCAGGCAATGATCAGTGACTGACAGGCGCTGATCATGGGACTGTGCACGCACTGATCACGTGGCTGATCAGGAACTGACCACCTGACTGCGCATGCAGTGATCACGTGGCTGGTCGTTCAGTGATCACGTGTTTATCATACGGTGATCACGTGACTGAGAGGCGCTGATCACGTGACTGTGCCGTCAGTGATCAAGTGGCTGATCATTCACTGATGCACTGACATCGTGCCTGAGCATGCACTGATCATGTGCCGGGAGCCGGTGAGGCATTCCACTCTGGACAAAGGTCATGAGGAAGGAGGCCCGGCAAACGCAAATGCGGGATCAAGCCTCAGGAGTCCACCCGCATATTCCCGAGCATCTCCCCCCCAAAAAAACCAGAGTCTGCCTACTGTATTGCTTTGTGCTCTCACCTCTGATTTCACTGGGGGCTGTCCTCCACCACCATCTCGCTCTCTCTGTCAAAGAGTTAACTTACAGCTCCAATTCATAAAGTTCCTTGTCATTCTTCCCTTTAACTTCCAGCTGAGTCTCCATCTGGATCGAGGAACCCACCAGGCTTACTAATTATGCCTGGGCTGCTAAGACCCACTCGAGAAGGTGTCTAGGGTTAGGCACCTTCCGCTATTCGAGAGGGCGCCTGCGGCCTACGTAAGTGGTGCAAACTTCTTGTCTTGAAGTTTGATTGGTCTCCAGCGTAAACCAAGCTACTCAGTCTCTTTTCTCCACCGAATTTTCCTACTGAGCTATCCTCATATTATTATTCTTGACGTCTCTGACGAGCATATAAATAGTCGCCTAGGCCATCTCTCCTTCCAATACCCTGGATCAGCTGGGGCTGGTCCCCGGCAGGTGGCGCCGAACAGGGACCTCATGAGGCAATACTCAAAGAGCTGAGCAGACACGAACCACGCAATCAGCAGGCAATAAGCATGGAGCTCAGCAGTGACGAATCATGCTGCTCAACTGGCAATAATCAAGCAGGTGACCAGGCAGGAATCACGCAGCTCAGCTGGCAATTGTTAAGCAGATGAGCCGACAGGAATCACGCAGCTCAGCTGGCAATTGTCAAGCACATGAGCCGACAGAAATCACGCAGCTCAGCTGGCAATTGTCATGCAGATGAACCGGCAGGCATCACGCAGCTCAGCAGGCCCTGATCACGTGACTCTGCAGGCACTGATCACGTGGCTCTCATGCACTGATCACGTGTTTCTTAGGCAATGATCAGTGACTGACAGGCGCTGATCATGGGACTGTGCACGCACTGATCACGTGGCTCTAATGCACTGATCACGTTTTTCTTAGGCAGTGATCAGTGACTGACAGGCGCTCATCATGGGAGTGTGCACACACTGATCACGTGGCTATCATGCACTGATCACGTGACTGCGCATGCACTGATGACGTGGCTGATCTGGCACTGATCACGTGTTTATCAGGCAGTGATCAGTGACTGAGAGGTGCTGATCACGGGACTGTGCATGCACTGATCACGTGGCTGATCAAGCACCGATATCGTGACTGAGCATGCACTGATCATGTGCCGGGAGCCGGTGAGGCATTCCACTCTGGACTAAGGTCATGAGGAAGGAGGCTCGGCATACGCAAATGCGGGATCGAGCCTCAGGAGTCCACCCGGATATTCTCCAGCATCTCCCCCCAGAAAAACCAGAGTTTGCCTACTTTATTGCTTTGTGCTCTCACCTCTGATTTCACTGGGGGCTGTCCTCCACCACCATCTCGCTCTCTCTGTCAAAGAGTTAAATTACAGCTCCAATTCATAAAGTTCCTTGTCATTCTTCCCTTTAACTTCCAGCTGAGTCTCCATCTGGAGCGCGGAACCCACCACGCTTACTAATTATGCCTGGGCTGCTAAGGCCCACTCGAGAAGGTGTCTAGGGTGAGGCACCTTCCGCTATTCGAGAGGGCGCCTGCGGCCTACGGAAGTGGTGCAAACTTCTTGTCTTGAAGTTTGATTGGTCTCCCGCATAAACCAAGCTACTCAGTCTCTTTTCTCCACCGAATTTTCCTACTGAGCTATCCTCATACTATTATTCTTGACATCTCTGATTAGCATATAAATAGTCGCCTAGGCCATCTCTCCTTCGAATACCCTGGATCAGCTGGGGCTGGTCCCCAGCAGGTGGCGCCCGAACAGGGACCTCAGGAGGCAATACTCAAAGAGCTGAGCAGACACGAACCACGCAATCAGCAGGCAATAAGCATGGAGCTCAGCAGTGACGACTCATGCTGCTCAACTGGCAATAATCAAGCAGGTGACCTGGCAGGAATCACGCAGCTCAGCTGGCAATTTTCAAGCTGATCGGCCGACAGGAATCACGCAGTTCAGCTGGCAATTGTCATTCAGATGAGCCGGCAGGAATCACGCAGCTTAGCAGGCCCTGATCACGTGGCTGATCAAGAACAGATCAGGTGACTGAGCATGCACTGGTCACGTGGCTATCATGCACAGATCACGTGACAGAGCATGCACTGATCACGTGACTGCGCATGCATTGATGACGTGGCTGATCTGGCACTGCTCATGTGTTTATCAGGCAGTGATCAGTGACTGACAGGCGCTGATCATGGGACTGTGCACGCACTGATCACGTGGCTATCATGCACTGATCACGTTACTGCGCATGCACTGATGACGTGGCTGATCGGGCACTGATCACGTGTTTATCAGGCAGTGATCAGTGACTGAGAGGTGCTGATCACGGGACTGTGCATGCACTGATCACGTGGCTGATCAAGCACCGATATCGTGACTGAGCATGCACTGATCATGTGCCGGGAGCCGGTGAGGCATTCCACTCTGGACTAAGGTCATGAGGAAGGAGGCTCGGCATACGCAAATGCGGGATCGAGCCTCAGGAGTCCACCCGGATATTCTCCAGCATCTCCCCCCCAGAAAAACCAGAGTTTGCCTACTTTATTGCTTTGTGCTCTCACCTCTGATTTCACTGGGGGCTGTCCTCCACCACCATCTCGCTCTCTCTGTCAAAGAGTTAAATTACAGCTCCAATTCATAAAGTTCCTTGTCATTCTTCCCTTTAACTTCCAGCTGAGTCTCCATCTGGAGCGCGGAACCCACCACGCTTACTAATTATGCCTGGGCTGCTAAGGCCCACTCGAGAAGGTGTCTAGGGTGAGGCACCTTCCGCTATTCGAGAGGGCGCCTGCGGCCTACGGAAGTGGTGCAAACTTCTTGTCTTGAAGTTTGATTGGTCTCCCGCATAAACCAAGCTACTCAGTCTCTTTTCTCCACCGAATTTTCCTACTGAGCTATCCTCATACTATTATTCTTGACATCTCTGATTAGCATATAAATAGTCGCCTAGGCCATCTCTCCTTCCAATACCCTGGATCAGCTGGGGCTGGTCCCCGGCAGGTGGCGCCCGAACAGGGACCTCAGGAGGCAATACTCAAAGAGCTGAGCAGACACGAACCACGCAATCAGCAGGCAATAAGCATGGAGCTCAGCAGTGACCAATCATGCTGCTCAACTGGCAATAATCAAGCAGGTGACCTGGCAGGAATCACGCAGCTCAGCTGGCAATTGTCAAGCTGATCGGCCGACAGGAATCACGCAGTTCAGCTGGCAATTGTCATTCAGATGAGCCGGCAGGAATCACGCAGCTTAGCAGGCCCTGATCACGTGGCTGATCAAGAACAGATCAGGTGACTGAGCATGCACTGGTCACGTGGCTATCATGCACAGATCACGTGACAGAGCATGCACTGATGACGTGGCTGATCAGGCAATGATCACATGGCTCATCATGCACTGATCCCGTGTTTATCAGGCAGTGATCAGTGACTGACAGGCGCTCATCATGGGACTGTGCCCGCACTGATCACGTGGCTATCATGCACTGATCACGTGACTGCGCATGCATTGATGACGTGGCTGATCTGGCACTGCTCATGTGTTTATCAGGCAGTGATCAGTGACTGACAGGCGCTGATCATGGGACTGTGCACGCACTGATCACGTGGCTATCATGCACTGATCACGTTACTGCGCATGCACTGATGACGTGGCTGATCGGGCACTGATCACGTGTTTATCAGGCAGTGATCAGTGACTGACAGGTGCTGATCATGGGACTGTGCACGCACTGTTCACGTGGCTGATCAGGAACTGACCACCTGACTGCGCATGCAGTGTTCACGTGGATGGTCGTTCACCGATCACGTGTTTATCATACGGTGATCACGTGACTGAGAGGCGCTGATCACGGGACTGTGCACGCATTGATCACGTGGCTGATCAAGCACTGATATCGTGACTGAGCATGCAGTGATCATGTGCCGGGAGCCGGTGAGGCATTCCACTCTGGACAAAGGTCATGAGGAAGGAGGTTCGGCATACGCAAATGCGGGATCGAGCCCCAGGAGTCCACCCGGATATTCTCGAGCATGTCCCCACCAAAAAAACCAGAGTCTGCCTTCTATATTGCTTTGTGCTCTCACCTCTGATTTCACTGGGGGCTGTCCCGCACCACCATCTCGCTCTCTCTGTCAAAGAGTTAACTTACAGCTCCAATTCATAAAGTTCCTTGTCATTCTTCCCTTTAACTTCCAGCTGAGTCTCCATCTGGAGCGAGGAACCCACCACGCTTAAAAATTATGCCTGGGCTGCTAAGACCCACTGGAGAAGATGTCTAGGGTGAGGCACCTTCCGCTATTCGAGAGGGCGCCTGTGGCCTACGGAAGTGGTGTAAACTTCTTGTCTTGAAGTTTGATTGGTCTCTCGCGTAAACCAAGCTACTCAGTCTCTTTTCTCCACCGAATTTTCCTACTGAGCTATCCTCATACTATTATTCTTGACATCTCTGATTAGCATATAAATAGTCGCCTAGGCCATCTCTCCTTCGAACACCCTGGATCAGCTGGGGCTGGTCCCCGGCAGGTGGCGCCCGAACAGGGACCTCAGGAGGCAATACTCAAAGAGCTGAGCAGACACGAACCACGCAATCAGCAGGCAGTAAGCATGGAGCTCAGCACTGACGAATCATGCTGCTCAACTGGCAATAATCAAGCAGGTGACCAGGCAGGAATCACTCAGCTCAGCTGGCAATTGTCAAGCAGATGTGCCGACAGGAATCACGCAGCTCATCTGGCAATTGTCATGCAGATGAGCCGGCAGGAATCACGCAGCTCATCTGGCAATTGTCATGCAGATGAGCCGGCAGGAATCACGAAGCTGAGCAGGCCCTGATCACGTGACTCTGCAGGCACTGATCATGTGACTGGTCAAGTCCAGATCACGTGACTGAGCATGCACTGATCACGTGGCTATCATGCACTGAACACGTGACTCCGCATGCACTGATGACGTGGCTGATCGGGCACTGATCACATGGCTCCTCATGCACTGATCACCTATTTATCAGGCAATGCTCAGGGACTGACAGTCGCTGATCATGGGACTGTGCCCGCACTGATCAGGTGGCTATAATGCACTAATCACGTGACTGCGCATGCAATGATGACGTGGCTTCGCATGCACTGATGACGTGGCTGATCGGGCACTGATCACGTGTTTATCAGGCAGTGATCAGTGACTGACAGGCGCTGATCATGGGACTGTGCACTCACTGATCACGAGGCTGATCAGGAACTGACCACCAGACTGCGCATGCAGTGATCACGTGGCTGGTCGCTCACTGATCACGTTTTTATCATACGGTGATCACGTGACTGAGAGGCGCTGATCACGTGACTCTGCAGTCAGTGATTACGTGGCTGATCATGCACTGATATCGTTACTGACCATGCACTGATAAGGTGCCGGGAGCCGGTGAGGAATTCCACTCTGGACCAAGGTCATGAGGAAGGAGGCTCAGCATACGCAAATGTGGGATCAAGCCTCAGGAGTCCACCTGGATATTCTCGAGCATCTCCCACCCAAAAAAACCAGAGTCTGCCTATTTTATTGCTTTGTGCTGTTACCTCTGATTTCAATGGGGACTGTCCCCCACCACCATCTCGCTCTCTCTGTCAAAGAGTTAACTTACAGCTCCAATTCATAAGGTTCCTTGTCATTCTTCCCTTTAACTTCCAGCTGAGTCTCCATCTGGAGCGCGGAACTCACCACGCTTACTAATTATGCCTGGGCTGCTAGACCCACTCGAGAAGGTGTCTAGGGTGAGGCACCTTCCGCTATTCGAGAGGGCGCCTGTGGCCTACGTAACTGGTGCAAACTTCTTGTCTTGAAGTTTGATTGGTCTCCCGCGTAAACCAAGCTACTCAGTCTCTTTTCTCCACCGAATTTTCCTACTGAGCTATCCTAATATTATTATTCTTGACATCTCTGATTAGCATATAAATAGTCGCCTAGGCCATCTCTCCTTCGAATACCCTGGATCAGCTGGGGCTGGTCCCCGGCAGGTGGCGCCCGAACAGGGACCTCAGGTGGCAATACTCAAAGAGCTGAGCAGACACGAACCACGCAATCAGCAGGCAATAAGCATGGAGCTGAGCAGTGACCAATCATGCTGCTCAACTGGCAATGAATCAAGCAGGTGACCTGGCAGGAATCAAGCAGCTCAGCAGGCAATTGTCAAGCAGATGAGCCGACAGGTATCACGCAGTTCAGCTGCCAATTGTCATGCAGAAGAGACGGCAGGAATCACGCAGCTCAGCAGGCCCTGTTCACATGACTCTGCAGGCACTGATCACGTGGCTGATCAAGTCCAGATCACGTGACTGAGCATGCACTGATCACGTGGCTCTCCTGCACTGATCACATGACTTCGCATGCACTGATGACGTGGCTGATCAGGCACTGATCACATGGCTCATCATGCACTGATCACGTGTTTCTCAGGCAATGATCAGTGACTGACAGGCGCTGATCATGGGACTGTGCACGCACTGATCACGTGGCTGATCAGGAACTGACCACCTGACTGCGCATGCAGTGATCACGTGGCTGGTCGTTCAGTGATCACGTGTTTATCATACGGTGATCACGTGACTGAGAGGCGCTGATCACGTGACTGTGCCGTCAGTGATCAAGTGGCTGATCATTCACTGATGCACTGACATCGTGCCTGAGCATGCACTGATCATGTGCCGGGAGCCGGTGAGGCATTCCACTCTGGACAAAGGTCATGAGGAAGGAGGCCCGGCAAACGCAAATGCGGGATCAAGACTCAGGAGTCCACCCGGATATTCCCGAGCATCTCCCCCCCAAAAAAACCAGAGTCTGCCTACTGTATTCCTTTGTGCTCTCACCTCTGATTTCACTGGGGGCTGTCCTCCACCACCATCTCGCTCTCTCTGTCAAAGAGTTAACTTACAGCTCCAATTCATAAAGTTCCTTGTCATTCTTCCCTTTAACTTCCAGCTGAGTCTCCATCTGGACCGAGGAACCTACCACGCTTACTAATTATGCCTGGGCTGCTAAGACCCACTCGAGAAGGTGTCTAGGGTGAGGCACCTTCCGCTATTCGAGAGGGCGCCTGCGTCCTACGTAACTGGTGCAAACTTCTTGTTTTGAAGTTTGATTGGTCTCCCGCGTAAACCAAGCTACTCAGTCTCTTTTCTCCACCGAATTTTCCTACTGAGCTATCCTAATATTATTATTCTTGACATCTCTGATTAGCATATAAACAGTCGCCTAGGCCATCTCTCCTTCGAATACCCTGGATCAGCTGGGGCTGGTCCCCAGCAGGTGGCGCCCGAACAGGGACCTCAGGAGGCAATACTCAAAGAGCTGAGCAGACACGAACCACGCAATCAGCAGGCAATAAGCATGGAGCTCAGCAGTGACGAATCATGCTGCTCAACTGGCAATAATCAAGCAGGTGACCAGGCAGGAATCACGCAGCTCAGCTGGCAATTGTCAAGCAGATGAGCCGACAGGAATCACGCAGCTGAGCTGGCAATTGTCATGCAGATGAGCCGGCAGGAATCACGCAGCTCAGCAGGCCCTGATCATGTGACTCTGCAGGCACTGATCACGTGGCTGACCAAGTACAGATCAGGTGACTGAGCATGCAGTGATCCCGTGGCTACCATGCACTGATCACGTGACTTCGCATGCACTGATGACGTGGCTGATCAGGCAGTTATCACGTGTTTATCAGGCAGTGATCAGTGACTGACAGGCGCTGATCATGGGACTGTGCACGCACAGATCACGTGACTATCATGCACTGATCACGTGACTGCGCATGCACTGATGATGTGGCTGATTGGGCACTTATCACGTTTTTCTCAGGCAGTGATCAGTGACTGAAAGGCGCTGATCATGGAACTGTGCACGCACTGATCACGTGGCTGATCAGGAACTGACCACCTGACTGCACATGCAGTGATCACGTGGCTGTTTATTCACTGAACACGTGTTTATCATACGGTGATCATGTGACTGAGAGGCGATGATCACGTGACTGTGCCGTCAGTGATCACGTGGCTGATCAAGCACCGATATTGTGACTGAGCATGCACTGATCATGTGCCGGGAGCCGGTGAGGCATTCCAGTCTGGACAAAGGTCATGAGGAAGGAGGCTCGGCATACGCAAATGCGGGATCGAGCCTCAGGAATCCACCCGGATATTCTCCGAGCATCTCCCCCCCAAAAAAACCAGAGTCTGCCTACTATATTGCTTTGTGCTCTCACCTCTGATTTCACTGGGGTCTGTCCCCCCACCACCATCTCGCTCTCTCTGTCAAAGAGTTAACTTACAGCTCCAATTCATAAAGTTCCTTGTCATTCTTCCCTTTAACTTCCAGCTGAGTCTCCATCTGGAGCGAGGAACCCACCACGCTTACTAATTATGCCTGGGCTGCTAAGACCCACTCGAGAAGGTGTCTAGGGTTAGGCACCTTCCGCTATTCGAGAGGGCGCCTGCGGCCTACGTAAGTGGTGCAAATTCTTGTCTTGAAGATTGATTGGTCTGCGGCGTAAACCAAGCTACTCAGTCTCTTTTCTCCACCGAATTTTCCTACTGAGCTATCCTCATACTATTATTCTTGAAATCTCTGATTAGCATATAAATAGTCGCCTAGGCCATCTCTCCTTCGAGTACTCTGGATCAGCTGGGGCTGGTCCCCGGCAGGTGGCGCCCGAACAGGGACCTCAGGAGGCAATACTCAAACAGCTGAGCAGACACGAACCACGCAATCAGCAGGCAGTAAGCATGGAGCTCAGCACTGACGAATCATGCTGCTCAACTGGCAATAATCAAGCAGGTGACCAGGCAGGAATCACTCAGCTCAGCTGGCAATTGTCAAGCAGATGTGCCGACAGGAATCACGCAGCTCATCTGGCAATTGTCATGCAGATGAGCCGGCAGGAATCACGCAGCTCATCTGGCAATTGTCATGCAGATGAGCCGGCAGGAATCACGAAGCTGAGCAGGCCCTGATCACGTGACTCTGCAGGCACTGATCATGTGACTGGTCAAGTCCAGATCACGTGACTGAGCATGCACTGATCACGTGGCTATCATGCACTGAACACGTGACTCCGCATGCACTGATGACGTGGCTGATCGGGCACTGATCACATGGCTCCTCATGCACTGATCACCTATTTATCAGGCAATGCTCAGGGACTGACAGTCGCTGATCATGGGACTGTGCCCGCACTGATCAGGTGGCTATAATGCACTAATCACGTGACTGCGCATGCAATGATGACGTGGCTTCGCATGCACTGATGACGTGGCTGATCGGGCACTGATCACGTGTTTATCAGGCAGTGATCAGTGACTGACAGGCGCTGATCATGGGACTGTGCACTCACTGATCACGAGGCTGATCAGGAACTGACCACCAGACTGCGCATGCAGTGATCACGTGGCTGGTCGCTCACTGATCACGTTTTTATCATACGGTGATCACGTGACTGAGAGGCGCTGATCACGTGACTCTGCAGTCAGTGATTACGTGGCTGATCATGCACTGATATCGTTACTGACCATGCACTGATAAGGTGCCGGGAGCCGGTGAGGAATTCCACTCTGGACCAAGGTCATGAGGAAGGAGGCTCAGCATACGCAAATGTGGGATCAAGCCTCAGGAGTCCACCTGGATATTCTCGAGCATCTCCCACCCAAAAAAACCAGAGTCTGCCTATTTTATTGCTTTGTGCTGTTACCTCTGATTTCAATGGGGACTGTCCCCCACCACCATCTCGCTCTCTCTGTCAAAGAGTTAACTTACAGCTCCAATTCATAAGGTTCCTTGTCATTCTTCCCTTTAACTTCCAGCTGAGTCTCCATCTGGAGCGCGGAACTCACCACGCTTACTAATTATGCCTGGGCTGCTAAGACCCACTCGAGAAGGTGTCTAGGGTGAGGCACCTTCCGCTATTCGAGAGGGCGCCTGCGGCCTACGTAAGTGGTGCAAACTTCTTGTCTTGAAGTTTGATTGGTCTCCCGCGTAAACCAAGCTACTCAGTCTCTTTTCTCCACCGAATTTTCCTACTGAGCTATCCTAATATTATTATTCTTGACATCTCTGATTAGCATATAAATAGTCGCCTAGGCCATCTCTCCTTCGAATACCCTGGATCAGCTGGGGCTGGTCCCCGGCAGGTGGCGCCCGAACAGGGACCTCAGGTGGCAATACTCAAAGAGCTGAGCAGACACGAACCACGCAATCAGCAGGCAATAAGCATGGAGCTGAGCAGTGACCAATCATGCTGCTCAACTGGCAATGAATCAAGCAGGTGACCTGGCAGGAATCAAGCAGCTCAGCCAGCAATTGTCAAGCAGATGAGCCGACAGGTATCACGCAGTTCAGCTGCCAATTGTCATGCAGAAGAGACGGCAGGAATCACGCAGCTCAGCAGGCCCTGTTCACATGACTCTGCAGGCACTGATCACGTGGCTGATCAAGTCCAGATCACGTGACTGAGCATGCACTGATCACGTGGCTCTCCTGCACTGATCACATGACTTCGCATGCACTGATGACGTGGCTGATCAGGCACTGATCACATGGCTCATCATGCACTGATCACGTGTTTCTCAGGCAATGATCAGTGACTGACAGGCGCTGATCATGGGACTGTGCACGCACTGATCACGTGGCTATCATGCACTGATCACATGACTGGGCATGCACTGATGTCGGGGCTGATGGGCACTGATCCCGTGTTTATCACGCAGTGATCAGTGACTGACAGGCGCTGATCATGGGACTGTGCACGCACTGATCACGTGGCTGATCAGGAACTTACCACCTGACTGCGCATGCAGTGATCACGTGGCTGGTCGTTCAGTGATCACGTGTTTATCATACGGTGATCACGTGACTGAGAGGCGCTGATCACGTGACTGTGCCGTCAGTGATCAAGTGGCTGATCATTCACTGATGCACTGATATCGTGCCTGAGCATGCACTGATCATGTGCCGGGAGCCGGTGAGGCATTCCACTCTGGACAAAGGTCATGAGGAAGGAGGCCCGGCAAACGCAAATGCGGGATCAAGCCTCAGGAGTCCACCCGGATATTCCCGAGCATCTCCCCCCAAAAAAAAACAGAGTCTGCCTACTGTATTGCTTTGTGCTCTCACCTCTGATTTCACTGGGGGCTGTCCTCCACCACCATCTCGCTCTCTCTGTCAAAGAGTTAACTTACAGCTCCAATTCATAAAGTTCCTTGTCATTCTTCCCTTTAACTTCCAGCTGAGTCTCCATCTGGACCGAGGAACCTACCACGCTTACTAATTATGCCTGGGCTGCTAAGACCCACTCGAGAAGGTGTCTAGGGTGAGGCACCTTCCGCTATTCGAGAGGGCGCCTGCGTCCTACGTAACTGGTGCAAACTTCTTGTCTTGAAGTTTGATTGGTCTCCTGCGTAAACCAAGCTACTCAGTCTCTTTTCTCCACCGAATTTTCCTACTGAGCTATCCTAATATTATTATTCTTGACATCTCTGATTAGCATATAAATAGTCGCCTAGGCCATCTCTCCTTCCAATACCCTGGATCAGCTGGGGCTGGTCCCCAGCAGGTGGCGCCTGAACAGGGACCTCAGGAGGCAATACTCAAAGAGCTGAGCAGACACGAACCACGCAATCAGCAGGCAATAAGCATGGAGCTCAGCACTGACGAATCATGCTGCTCAACTGGCAATAATCAAGCAGGTGATCTGGCAGGAATCACGCAGCTCAGCTGGCAATAAGCATGGAGCTCAGCACTGACGAATCATGCTGCTCAACTGGCAATAATCAAGCAGGTGACCTGGCAGGAATCACGCAGCTCAGCTGGCAATTGTCAAGCAGATGAGCCGACAGGAATCACGCAGCTGAGCTGGCAATTGTCATGCAGATGAGCCGGCAGGAATCACGCAGCTCAGCAGGCCCTGATCATGTGACTCTGCAGGCACTGATCACGTGGCTGACCAAGTACAGATCAGGTGACTGAGCATGCAGTGATCCCGTGGCTACCATGCACTGATCACGTGACTTCGCATGCACTGATGACGTGGCTGATCAGGCAGTGATCACGTGTTTATCAGGCAGTGATCAGTGACTGACAGGCGCTGATCATGGGACTGTGCACGCACAGATCACGTGACTATCATGCACTGATCACGTGACTGCGCATGCACTGATGACGTGGCTGATTGGGCACTTATCACGTTTT
This sequence comes from Bos indicus, assembly GCF_029378745.1. Lineage (NCBI taxonomy): Eukaryota > Metazoa > Chordata > Mammalia > Artiodactyla > Bovidae > Bos > Bos indicus. The sequence goes on from NW_027223721.1 coordinate 189,163, forward strand.
TCTCAGGCAGTGATCAGTGACTGAAAGGCGCTGATCATGGAACTGTGCACGCACTGATCACGTGGCTGATCAGGAACTGACCACCTGACTGCACATGCAGTGATCACGTGGCTGTTTATTCACTGAACACGTGTTTATCATACGGTGATCATGTGACTGAGAGGCGCTGATCACGTGACTGTGCCGTCAGTGATCACGTGGCTGATCAAGCACTGATATTGCGACTGAGCATGCACTGATCATGTGCCGGGAGCCGGTGAGGCATTCCAGTCTGGACAAAGGTCATGAGGAAGGAGGCTCGGCATACGCAAATGCGGGATCGAGCCTCAGGAGTCCACCCGGATATTCTCCAGGATCTCCCCCCAAAAAAAACGAGAGTCTGCCTACTATATTGCTTTGTGCTCTCACCTCTGATTTCACTGGGGTCTGTCCCCCCCCCCACCATCTCGCTCTCTCTGTCAAAGAGTTAACTTACAGCTCCAATTCATAAAGTTCCTTGTCATTCTTCCCTTTAACATCCAGCTGAGTCTCCATCTGGATCGAGGAACCCACCAGGCTTACTAATTATGCCTGGGCTGCTAAAACCCACTCGAGAAGGTGTCTAGGGTTAGGCACCTTCCGCTATTCGAGAGGGCGCCTGCGGCCTACGTAAGTGGTGCAAACTTCTTGTCTTGAAGTTTGATTGGTCTCCCGCGTAAACCAAGCTACTCAGTCTCTTTTCTCCACCGAATTTTCCTACTGAGCTATCCTCATATTATTATTCTTGACGTCTCTGACGAGCATATAAATAGTCGCCTAGGCCATCTCTCCTTCCAATACCCTGGATCAGCTGGGGCTGGTCCCCGGCAGGTGGCGCCGAACAGGGACCTCATGAGGCAATACTCAAAGAGCTGAGCAGACACGAACCACGCAATCAGCAGGCAATAAGCATGGAGCTCAGCAGTGACGAATCATGCTGCTCAACTGGCAATAATCAAGCAGGTGACCAGGCAGGAATCACGCAGCTCAGCTGGCAATTGTTAAGCAGATGAGCCGACAGGAATCACGCAGCTCAGCTGGCAATTGTCAAGCACATGAGCCGACAGAAATCACGCAGCTCAGCTGGCAATTGTCATGCAGATGAACCGGCAGGCATCACGCAGCTCAGCAGGCCCTGATCACGTGACTCTGCAGGCACTGATCACGTGGCTCTCATGCACTGATCACGTGTTTCTTAGGCAATGATCAGTGACTGACAGGCGCTGATCATGGGACTGTGCACGCACTGATCACGTGGCTCTAATGCACTGATCACGTTTTTCTTAGGCAGTGATCAGTGACTGACAGGCGCTCATCATGGGAGTGTGCACACACTGATCACGTGGCTATCATGCACTGATCACGTGACTGCGCATGCACTGATGACGTGGCTGATCTGGCACTGATCACGTGTTTATCAGGCAGTGATCAGTGACTGAGAGGTGCTGATCACGGGACTGTGCACGCACTGATCACGTGGCTGATCAAGCACCGATATCGTGACTGAGCATGCACTGATCATGTGCCGGGAGCCGGTGAGGCATTCCACTCTGGACTAAGGTCATGAGGAAGGAGGCTCGGCATACGCAAATGCGGGATCGAGCCTCAGGAGTCCACCCGGATATTCTCCAGCATCTCCCCCCCAGAAAAACCAGAGTTTGCCTACTTTATTGCTTTGTGCTCTCACCTCTGATTTCACTGGGGGCTGTCCTCCACCACCATCTCGCTCTCTCTGTCAAAGAGTTAAATTACAGCTCCAATTCATAAAGTTCCTTGTCATTCTTCCCTTTAACTTCCAGCTGAGTCTCCATCTGGAGCGCGGAACCCACCACGCTTACTAATTATGCCTGGGCTGCTAAGGCCCACTCGAGAAGGTGTCTAGGGTGAGGCACCTTCCGCTATTCGAGAGGGCGCCTGCGGCCTACGGAAGTGGTGCAAACTTCTTGTCTTGAAGTTTGATTGGTCTCCCGCATAAACCAAGCTACTCAGTCTCTTTTCTCCACCGAATTTTCCTACTGAGCTATCCTCATACTATTATTCTTGACATCTCTGATTAGCATATAAATAGTCGCCTACGCCATCTCTCCTTCGAATACCCTGGATCAGCTGGGGCTGGTCCCCGGCAGGTGGCGCCCGAACAGGGACCTCAGGAGGCAATACTCAAAGAGCTGAGCAGACACGAACCACGCAATCAGCAGGCAATAAGCATGGAGCTCAGCAGTGACGACTCATGCTGCTCAACTGGCAATAATCAAGCAGGTGACCTGGCAGGAATCACGCAGCTCAGCTGGCAATTGTCAAGCTGATCGGCCGACAGGAATCACGCAGTTCAGATGGCAATTGTCATTCAGATGAGCCGGCAGGAATCACGCAGCTTAGCAGGCCCTGATCACGTGGCTGATCAAGAACAGATCAGGTGACTGAGCATGCACTGGTAACGTGGCTATCATGCACAGATCACGTGACAGAGCATGCACTGATGACGTGGCTGATCAGGCAATGATCACATGGCTCATCATGCACTGATCCCGTGTTTATCAGGCAGTGATCACTGACTGACAGGCGCTCATCATGGGACTGTGCCCGCACTGATCACGTGGCTATCATGCACTGATCACGTGACTGCGCATGCATTGATGACGTGGCTGATCTGGCACTGCTCATGTGTTTATCAGGCAGTGATCAGTGACTGACAGGCGCTGATCATGGGACTGTGCACGCACTGATCACGTGGCTATCATGCACTGATCACGTTACTGCGCATGCACTGATGACGTGGCTGATCGGGCACTGATCACGTGTTTATCAGGCAGTGATCAGTGACTGACAGGTGCTGATCATGGGACTGTGCACGCACTGTTCACGTGGCTGATCAGGAACTGACCACCTGACTGCGCATGCAGTGTTCACGTGGATGGTCGTTCACCGATCACGTGTTTATCATACGGTGATCACGTGACTGAGAGGCGCTGATCACGTGACTGTGCAGTCAGTGATCACGTGGCTGATCAAGCACTGATATCGTGACTGAGCATGCACTGATCATGTGCCGGGAGCCGGTGAGGCATTCCACTCTGGACAAAGGTCATGAGGAAGGAGGTTCGGCATACGCAAATGCGGGATCGAGCCCCAGGAGTCCACCCGGATATTCTCGAGCATCTCCCCCCCAAAAAAACCAGAGTCTGCCTACTATATTGCTTTGTGCTCTCACCTCTGATTTCACTGGGGGCTGTCCCCCACCACCATCTCGCTCTCTCTGTCAAAGAGTTAACTTACAGCTCCAGTTCATAAAGTTCCTTGTCATTCTTCCCTTTAACTTCCAGCTGAGTCTCCATCTGGAGCGAGGAACCCACCACGCTTACTAATTATGCCTGGGCTGCTAAGACCCACTCGAGAAGGTGTCTAGGGTGAGGCACCTTCCGCTATTCGAGAGGGCGCCTGCGGCCTACGGAAGTGGTGCAAACTTCTTGTCTTGAAGTTTGATTGGTCTCTCGCGTAAACCAAGCTACTCAGTCTCTTTTCTCCACCGAATTTTCCTACTGAGCTATCCTCATACTATTATTCTTGATATCTCTGATTAGCATATAAATAGTCGCCTAGGCCATCTCTCCTTCGAATACCCTGGATCAGCTGGGGCTGGTCCCCGGCAGGTGGCGCCCGAACAGGGACCTCAGGAGGCAATACTCAAAGAGCTGAGCAGACACGAACCACGCAATCAGCAGGCAGTAAGCATGGAGCTCAGCACTGACGAATCATGCTGCTCAACTGGCAATAATCAAGCAGGTGACCAGGCAGGAATCACTCAGCTCAGCTGGCAATTGTCAAGCAGATGAGCCGACAGGAATCACGCAGCTCAGCTGGCAATTGTCATGCAGATGAGCCGGCAGGAATCACGCAGCTCATCTGGCAATTGTCATGCAGATGAGCCGGCAGGAATCACGAAGCTGAGCAGGCCCTGATCACGTGACTCTGCAGGCACTGATCATGTGACTGGTCAAGTCCAGATCACGTGACTGAGCATGCACTGATCACGTGGCTATCATGCACTGAACACGTGACTCCGCATGCACTGATGACGTGGCTGATCGGGCACTGATCACATGGCTCCTCATGCACTGATCACCTATTTATCAGGCAATGCTCAGGGACTGACAGTCGCTGATCATGGGACTGTGCCCGCACTGATCAGGTGGCTATAATGCACTAATCACGTGACTGCGCATGCAATGATGACGTGGCTTCGCATGCACTGATGACGTGGCTGATCGGGCACTGATCACGTGTTTATCAGGCAGTGATCAGTGACTGACAGGCGCTGATCATGGGACTGTGCACTCACTGATCACGAGGCTGATCAGGAACTGACCACCAGACTGCGCATGCAGTGATCACGTGGCTGGTCGCTCACTGATCACGTTTTTATCATACGGTGATCACGTGACTGAGAGGCGCTGATCACGTGACTCTGCAGTCAGTGATCACGTGGCTGATCATGCACTGATATCGTGACTGAGCATGCACTGATCATGTGCCGGGAGCCGGTGAGGCATTCCACTCTGGACCAAGGTCATGAGGAAGGAGGCTCAGGCATACGCAAATGTGGGATCGAGCCTCAGGAGTCCACCGGATATTCTCGAGCATCTCCCACCCAAAAAAACCAGAGTCTGCCTACTTTATTGCTTTGTGCTCTCACCTCTGATTTCACTGGGGACTGTCCCCCACCACCATCTCGCTCTCTCTGTCAAAGAGTTAACTTACAGCTCCAATTCATAAGTTCCTTGTCATTCTTCCCTTTAACTTCCAGCTGAGTCTCCATCTGGAGCGCGGAACCCACCACGCTTACTAATTATGCCTGGGCTGCTAAGACCCACTCGAGAAGGTGTCTAGGGTGAGGCACCTTCCGCTATTCGAGAGGGCGCCTGCGGCCTACGTAAGTGGTGCAAACTTCTTGTCTTGAAGTTTGATTGGTCTCCCGCGTAAACCAAGCTACTCAGTCTCTTTTCTCCACCGAATTTTCCTACTGAGCTATCCTAATATTATTATTCTTGACATCTCTGATTAGCATATAAATAGTCGCCTAGGCCATCTCTCCTTCGAATACCCTGGATCAGCTGGGGCTGGTCCCCGGCAGGTGGCGCCCGAACAGGGACCTCAGGTGGCAATACTCAAAGAGCTGAGCAGACACGAACCACGCAATCAGCAGGCAATAAGCATGGAGCTGAGCAGTGACCGAATCATGCTGCTCAACTGGCAATGAATCAAGCAGGTGACCTGGCAGGAATCAAGCAGCTCAGCCTGGCAATTGTCAAGCAGATGAGCCGACAGGTATCACGCAGTTCAGCTGCCAATTGTCATGCAGATGAGACGGCAGGAATCACGCAGCTTAGCAGGCCCTGATCACGTGACTCTGCAGGCACTGATCACGTGGCTGATCAAGAACAAATCAGGTGACTGAGCATGCACTGGTCACGTGGCTATCATGCACAGATCACGTGACAGAGCATGCACTGATGACGTGGCTGATCAGGCAATGATCACATGGCTCATCATGCACTGATCACGTGTTTATCATGCAGTGATCAGTGCCTGAGAGGCGCTCATCATGGGACTGTGCCCGCACTGATCACGTGGGTATCATGCACTGATCACGTGACTGCGCATGCATTGATGATGTGGCTGATCTGGCACTGCTCAGGTGTTTATCAGGCAGTGATCAGTGACTGACAGGCGCTGATCATGGGACTGTGCACGCATTGATCACGTGGCTATCATGCACTGATCACGTGACTGCGCATGCACTGATGACGTGGCTGATCGGGCACTGATCACGTGTTTATCAGGCAGTGATCAGTGACTGACAGGCGCTGATCATGGGACTGTGCACGCACTGATCACGTGGCTGATCAGGAACTGACCACCTGACTGCGCATGCAGTGATCACGTGGCTGGTCGTTCACTGATCACGTGTTTATCATACGGTGATCACGTGACTGAGAGGCGCTGATCACGTGACTGTGCCGTCAGTGATCACGTGGCTGATCAAGCACTGATATCGTGACTGAGCATGCACTGATCATGTGCCGGGAGCCGGTGAGGCAATCCACTCTGGACACAGGTCATGAGGAAGGAGGCTCGGCATACGCAAATTCGGGATCGAGCCTCAGGAGTCCACCCGGATATTCTCCGAGCATCTCCCCCCAAAAAAAACCAGAGTCTGCCTACTATATTGCTTTGTGCTCTCACCTCTGATTTCACTGGGGCTGTCCCCCACCACCATCTCGCTCTCTCTGTCAAAGAGTTAACTTACAGCTCCAATTCATAAAGTTCCTTGTCATTCTTCCCTTTAACTTCCAGCTGAGTCTCCATCTGGAGCGAGGAACCCACCACGCTTACTAATTATGCCTGGGCTGCTAAGACCCACTCGAGAAGGTGTCTAGGGTGAGGCACCTTCCGCTATTCGAGAGGGCGCCTGCGGCCTACGTAAGTGGTGCAAACTTCTTGTCTTGAAGTTTGATTGGTCTCCCGCGTAAACCAAGCTACTCAGTCTCTTTTCTCCACCGAATTTTCCTACTGAGCTATCCTCATACTATTATTCTTGACATCTCTGATTAGCATATAAATAGTCGCCTAGGCCATCTCTCCTTCGAATACCCTGGATCAGCTGGGGCTGGTCCCCGGCAGGTGGCGCCCGAACAGGGACCTCAGGAGGCAATACTCAAAGAGCTGAGCAGACACGAACCACGCAATCAGCAGGCAATAAGCATGGAGCTCAGCAGTGACGAATCATGCTGCTCAACTGGCAATAATCAAGCAGGTGACCTGGCAGGAATCACGCAGCTCAGCTGGCAATTGTCAAGCAGATGAGCCGACAGGAATCACGCAGCTGAGCTGGCAATTGTCATGCAGATGAGCCGGCAGGAATCACGCAGCTCAGCAGGCCCTGATCATGTGACTCTGCAGGCACTGATCACGTGGCTGATCAAGTACAGATCAGGTGACTGAGCATGCAATGATCCCGTGGCTACCATGCACTGATCACGTGACTTCGCATGCACTGATGACGTGGCTGATCAGGCAGTGATCACGTGTTTATCAGGCAGTGATCAGTGACTGACAGGCGCTGATCATGGGACTGTGCACGCACAGATCACGTGACTATCATGCACTGATCACGTGACTGCGCATGCACTGATGACGTGGCTGATTGGGCACTTATCACGTTTTTCTCAGGCAGTGATCAGTGACTGAAAGGCGCTGATTATGGAACTGTGCACGCACTGATCACGTGGCTGATCAGGAACTGACCACCTGACTGCACATGCAGTGATCACGTGGCTGTTTATTCACTGATCACGTGTTTATCATACGGTGATCATGTGAGTGAGAGGCGCTGATCACGTGACTGTGCCGTCAGTGATCACGTGGCTGATCAAGCACTGATATTGTGACTGAGCATGCACTGATCATGTGCCGGGAGCCGGTGAGGCATTCCACTCTGGACAAAGGTCATGAGGAAGGAGGCTCGGCATACGCAAATGCGGGATCGAGCCTCAGGAGTCCACCCGGATATTCTCGAGCATCTCCCCCCAAAAAAACCAGAGTCTGCCTACTTTATTGCTTTGTGCTCTCACCTCTGATTTCACTGGGGGCTGTCCCCCACCACCATCTCGCTCTCTCTGTCAAAGAGTTAACTTACAGCTCCAATTCATAAAGTTCCTTGTCATTCTTCCCTTTAACTTCCAGCTGAGTCTCCATCTGGAGCGCGGAACCCACCACGCTTACTAATTATGCCTGGGCTGCTAAGACCCACTCGAGAAGGTGTCTAGGGTGAGGCACCTTTCGCTATTCGAGAGGGCGCCTGCGGCCTACGGAAGTGGTGCAAACTTCTTGTCTTGAAGTTTGATTGGTCTCCCGCATAAACCAAGCTACTCAGTCTCTTTTCTCCACCGAATTTTCCTACTGAGCTATCCTCATACTATTATTCTTGACATCTCTGATTAGCATATAAATAGTCGCCTAGGCCATCTCTCCTTCGAATACCCTGGATCACCTGGGTATGGTCCCCGGCAGGTGGCGCCCGAACAGGGACCTCAGGAGGCAATACTCAAAGAGCTGAGCAGACACGAACCACGCAATCAGCAGGCAATAAGCATGGAGCTCAGCAGTGACGACTCATGCTGCTCAACTGGCAATAATCAAGCAGGTGACCTGGCAGGAATCACGCAGCTCAGCTGGCAATTGTCAAGCTGATCGGCCGACAGGAATCACGCAGTTCAGCTGGCAATTGTCATTCAGATGAGCCGGCAGGAATCACGCAGCTTAGCAGGCCCTGATCACGTGGCTGATCAAGAACAGATCAGGTGACTGAGCATGCACTGGTCACGTGGCTATCATGCACAGATCACGTGACAGAGCATGCACTGATGACGTGGCTGATCAGGCAATGATCATGTGACTCTGCAGCACTGATCACGTGGCTGATCAAGTACAGATCAGGTGACTGAGCATGCAATGATGACGTGGCTGATCAGGCAGTGATCACGTGTTTATCAGGCAGTGATCAGTGACTGACAGGCGCTGATCATGGACTGTGCACGCACAGATCACGTGACTATCATGCACTGATCACGTGACTGCGCATGCACTGAACGTGGCTGATTGGGCACTTATCACGTTTTTCCTCAGGCAGTGATCAGTGACTGAAAGGCGCTGATTATGGAACTGTGCACCGCACTGATCACGTGGCTGATCAGGAACTGACCACCCTGACTGCACATGCAGTGATCACGTGGTGTTTATTCACTGATCACGTGTTATCATACGGTGATCATGTGGACTGAGAGGCGCTGATCACGTGACTGTGCCGTCAGTGATCACGTGGCTGATCAAGCACTGATATCGTGACTGAGCATGCACTGATCATGTGCCGGGAGCCGGTGAGGCATTCCACTCTGGACAAAGGTCATGAGGAAGGAGGCTCGGCATACGCAAATGCGGGATCGAGCCTCAGGAGGCCACCCGGATATTCTCGAGCATCTCCCCCCCAAAAAAACCAGAGTCTGCCTACTCTATTGCTTTGTGCTCTCACCTCTGATTTCACTGGGGGCTGTCCCCCACCACCATCTCGCTCTCTCTGTCAAAGAGTTAACTTACAGCTCCAATTCATAAAGTTCCTTGTCATTCTTCCTTTAACTTCCAGCTGAGTCTCCATCTGGAGCGCGGAACCCACCACGCTTACTAATTATGCCTGGGCTGCTAAGACCCACTCGAGAAGGTGTCTAGGGTGAGGCACCTTCCGCTATTCGAGAGGGCGCCTGCGGCCTACGGAAGTGGTGCAAACTTCTTGTCTTGAAGTTTGATTGGTCTCCCGCGTAAACCAAGCTACTCAGTCTCTTTTCTCCACCGAATTTTCCTACTGAGCTATCCTCATACTATTATTCTTGACATCTCTGATTAGCATATAAATAGTCGCCTAGGCCATCTCTCCTTCAAATACCCTGGATCAGCTGGGGCTGGTCCCCGGCAGGTGGCGCCCGAGCAGGGACCTCAGGAGGCAATACTCAAAGAGCTGAGCAGACACGAACCACGCAATCAGCAGGCAATAAGCATGGAGCTCAGCAGTGACGAATCATGCTGCTCAACTGGCAATAATCAAGCAGGTGACCAGGCAGGAATCACGCAGCTCAGCTGGCAATTGTCAAGCAGATGAGCCGACAGGAATCACGCAGCTCAGCTGGCAATTGTCAAGCAGATGAGCCGACAGGAATCACGCAGCTGAGCTGGCAATTGTCATGCAGATGAGCCGGCAGGAATCACGCAGCTCAGCAGGCCCTGATCACGTGACTCTGCAGGCACTGATCACGTGGCTGATCAAGTACAGATCACGTGACTGAGCATGCACTGATCACGTGGCTATCATGCACTGAACACGTGACTCCGCATGCACTGATGACGTGGCTGATCGGGCACTGATCACATGGCTCATCATGCACTGATCACCTATTTATCAGGCAATGCTCAGGGACTGACAGTTGCTGATCATGGGACTGTGCCTGCACTGATCAGGTGGCTATAATGCACTAATCACGTGACTGCGCATGCAATGATGACGTGTCTTCGCATGCACTGATGATGTGGCTGATCGGGCACTGATCACGTGTTTATCAGGCAGTGATCAGTGACTGACAGGCGCTGATCATGGGACTGTGCACTCACTGATCACGAGGCTGATCAGGAACTGACCACCAGACTGCGCATGCAGTGATCACGTGGCTGGTCGCTCACTGATCACGTTTTTATCATACGGTGATCACGTGACTGAGAGGCGCTGATCACGTGACTGTGCAGTCAGTGATCACGTGGCTGATCATGCACTGATATCGTGACTGAGCATGCACTGATCATGTGCCGGGAGCCGGTGAGGCATTCCACTCTGGACAAAGGTCAGGAGGAAGGAGGCTCGGCATACGCAAATGCGGGATCGAGCCTCAGGAGTCCACCCGGATATTCTCCAGGATCTCCCCCCCAAAAAAACCAGAGTCTGCCTACTATATTGCTTTGTGCTCTCACCTCTGATTTCACTTGGGTCTGTCCCCCCTCCACCATCTCGCTCTCTCTGTCAAAGAGTTAACTTACAGCTCCAATTCATAAAGTTCCTTGTCATTCTTCCCTTTAACATCCAGCTGAGTCTCCATCTGGATCGAGGAACCCACCAGGCTTACTAATTATGCCTGGGCTGCTAAGACCCACTCGAGAAGGTGTCTAGGGTTAGGCACCTTCCGCTACTCGAGAGGGCGCCTGCGGCCTATGTAAGTGGTGCAAACTTCTTGTCTTGAAGTTTGATTGGTCTCCAGCGTAAACCAAGCTACTCAGTCTCTTTTCTCTACCGAATTTTCCTACTGAGCTATCCTCATATTATTATTCTTGACGTCTCTGACGAGCATATAAATAGTCGCCTAGGCCATCTCTCCTTCCAATACCCTGGATCAACTGGGGCTGGTCCCCGGCAGGTGGCGCCCGAACAGGGACCTCATGAGGCAATACTCAAAGAGCTGAGCAGACACGAACCACGCAATCAGCAGGCAATAAGCATGGAGCTCAGCAGTGACGAATCATGCTGCTCAACTGGCAATAATCAAGCAGGTGACCAGGCAGGAATCACGCAGCTCAGCTGGCAATTGTTAAGCAGATGAGCCGACAGGAATCACGCAGCTCAGCTGGCAATTGTCAAGCAGATGAGCCGACAGGAATCACGCAGCTCAGCTGGCAATTGTCATGCAGATGAGCCGGCAGGCATCACGCAGCTCAGCAGGCCCTGATCACGTGACTCTGCAGGCACTGATCACGTGGCTCTCATTCACTGATCACGTGTTTCTTAGGCAATGAACAGTGACTGACAGGCGCTGATCATGGGACTGTGCACGCACTGATCACGTGGCTCTAATGCACTGATCACGTTTTTCTTAGGCAGTGATCAGTGACTGACAGGCGCTCATCATGGGACTGTGCACACACTGATCACGTGGCTATCATGCACTGATCACGTGACTGCGCATGCACTGATGACGTGGCTGATCTGGCACTGATCACGTGTTTATCAGGCAGTGATCACTGACTGAGAGGTGCTGATCACGGGACTGTGCACGCACTCATCACGTGGCTGATCAAGCACCGATATCATGACTGAGCATGCACTGCTCATGTGCCGGGAGCCGGTGAGGCATTCCACTCTGGACTAAGGTCATGAGGAGGAGGCTCGGGATACGAAAATGCGGGATCGAGGATCAGGAGTCCACCCGGATATTCTCCAGCATCTCCCCCCCAGAAAAACCAGAGTTTGCCTACTTTATTGCTTTGTGCTCTCACCTCTGATTTCACTGGGGGCTGTCCTCCACCACCATCTCGCTCTCTCTGTCAAAGAGTTAAATTACAGCTCCAATTCATAAAGTTCCTTGTCATTCTTCCCTTTAACTTCCAGCTGAGTCTCCATATGGAGCGCGGAACCCACCACGCTTACTAATTATGCCTGGGCTGCTAAGGCCCACTCGAGAAGGTGTCTAGGGTGAGGCACCTTCTGCTGTTCTAGAGGGCGCCTGCGGCCTACGTAAGTGGTGCAAACTTCTTGTCTTGAAGTTTGATTGGTCTCCCGCATAAACCAAGCTACTCAGTCTCTTTTCTCCACCGAATTTTCCAACTGAGCTATCCTCATACTATTATTCTTGACATCTCTGATTAGCATATAAATAGTCGCCTACGCCATCTCTCCTTCGAATACCCTGGATCAGCTGGGGCTGGTCCCCAGCAGGTGGCGCCTGAACAGGGACCTCAGGAGGCAATACTCAAAGAGCTGAGCAGACACGAACCACGCAATCAGCAGGCAATAAGCATGGAGCTCAGCAGTGACGACTCATGCTGCTCAACTGGCAATAATCAAGCAGGTGACCTGGCAGGAATCACGCAGCTCAGCTGGCAATTGTCAAGCTGATCGGCTGACAGGAATCACGCAGTTCAGCTGGCAATTGTCATTCAGATGAGCAGGCAGGAATCACGCAGCTTAGCAGGCCCTGATCACGTGACTCTGCAGGCACTGATCACGTGGCTGATCAAGAACAAATCAGGTGACTGAGCATGCACTGGTCACGTGGCTATCATGCACAGATCACGTGACAGAGCATGCACTGATGACGTGGCTGATCAGGCAATGATCACATGGCTCATCATGCACTGATCACGTGTTTATCATGCAGTGATCAGTGCCTGAGAGGCGCTCATCATGGGACTGTGCCCGCACTGATCACGTGGGTATCATGCACTGATCACGTGACTGCGCATGCACTGATGACGTGGCTGATCTGGCACTGCTCAGGTGTTTATCAGGCAGTGATCAGTGACTGACAGGCGCTGATCATGGGACTGTGCACGCATTGATCACGTGGCTATCATGCACTGATCACGTGACTGCGCATGCACTGATGACGTGGCTGATCGGGCACTGATCACGTGTTTATCAGGCAGTGATCAGTGACTGACAGGTGCTGATCATGGGACTGTGCACGCACTGTTCACGTGGCTGATCAGGAACTGACCACCTGACTGCGCATGCAGTGTTCACGTGGATGGTCGTTCACCGATCACGTGTTTATCATACGGTGATCACGTGACTGAGAGGCGCTGATCACGGGACTGTGCACGCACTGATCACGTGGCTGATCAAGCACTGATATCGTGACTGAGCATGCAGTGATCATGTGCCGGGAGCCGGTGAGGCATTCCACTCTGGACAAAGGTCATGAGGAAAGAGGTTCGGCATACGCAAATGCGGGATCGAGCCCCAGGAGTCCACCCGGATATTGTCGAGCATGTCCCCACCAAAAAAACCAGAGTCTGCCTTCTATATTGCTTTGTGCTCTCACCTCTGATTTCACTGGCGGCTGTCCCCCACCACCATCTCGCTCTCTCTGTCAAAGAGTTAACTTACAGCTCCAATTCATAAAGTTCCTTGTCATTCTTCCCTTTAACTTCCAGCTGAGTCTCCATCTGGAGCGAGGAACCCACCACGCTTAAGAATTATGCCTGGGCTGCTAAGACCCACTGGAGAAGGTGTCTAGGGTGAGGCACCTTCCGCTATTCGAGAGGGCGCCTGCGGCCTACGGAAGTGGTGCAAACTTCTTGTCTTGAAGTTTGATTGGTCTCTCGCGTAAACCAAGCTACTCAGTCTCTTTTCTCCACCGAATTTTCCTACTGAGCTATCCTCATACTATTATTCTTGACATCTCTGATTAGCATATAAATAGTCGCCTAGGCCATCTCTCCTTCGAACACCCTGGATCAGCTGGGGCTGGTCCCCGGCAGGTGGCGCCCGAACAGGGACCTCAGGAGGCAATACTCAAAGAGCTGAGCAGACACGAACCACGCAATCAGCAGGCAGTAAGCATGGAGCTCAGCACTGACGAATCATGCTGCTCAACTGGCAATAATCAAGCAGGTGACCAGGCAGGAATCACTCAGCTCAGCTGGCAATTGTCAAGCAGATGTGCCGACAGGAATCACGCAGCTCATCTGGCAATTGTCATGCAGATGAGCCGGCAGGAATCACGCAGCTCATCTGGCAATTGTCATGCAGATGAGCCGGCAGGAATCACGAAGCTGAGCAGGCCCTGATCACGTGACTCTGCAGGCACTGATCATGTGACTGATCAAGTCCAGATCACGTGACTGAGCATGCACTGATCACGTGGCTATCATGCACTGAACACGTGACTCCGCATGCACTGATGACGTGGCTGATCGGGCACTGATCACATGGCTCATCATGCACTGATCACCTATTTATCAGGCAATGCTCAGGGACTGACAGTCGCTGATCATGGGACTGTGCCCGCACTGATCAGGTGGCTATAATGCACTAATCACGTGACTGCGCATGCAATGATGACGTGGCTTCGCATGCACTGATGACGTGGCTGATCGGGCACTGATCACGTGTTTATCAGGCAGTGATCAGTGACTGACAGGCGCTGATCATGGGACTGTGCACTCACTGATCACGAGGCTGATCAGGAACTGACCACCAGACTGCGCATGCAGTGATCACGTGGCTGGTCGCTCACTGATCACGTTTTTATCATACGGTGATCACGTGACTGAGAGGCGCTGATCACGTGACTCTGCAGTCAGTGATTACGTGGCTGATCATGCACTGATATCGTTACTGACCATGCACTGATAAGGTGCCGGGAGCCGGTGAGGCATTCCACTCTGGACCAAGGTCATGAGGAAGGAGGCTCAGCATACGCAAATGTGGGATCAAGCCTCAGGAGTCCACCTGGATATTCTCGAGCATCTCCCACCCAAAAAAACCAGAGTCTGCCTATTTTATTGCTTTGTGCTGTTACCTCTGATTTCAATGGGGACTGTCCCCCACCACCATCTCGCTCTCTCTGTCAAAGAGTTAACTTACAGCTCCAATTCATAAGGTTCCTTGTCATTCTTCCCTTTAACTTCCAGCTGAGTCTCCATCTGGAGCGCGGAACTCACCACGCTTACTAATTATGCCTGGGCTGCTAAGACCCACTCGAGAAGGTGTCTAGGGTGAGGCACCTTCCGCTATTCGAGAGGGCGCCTGCGGCCTACGTAAGTGGTGCAAACTTCTTGTCTTGAAGTTTGATTGGTCTCCCGCGTAAACCAAGCTACTCAGTCTCTTTTCTCCACCGAATTTTCCTACTGAGCTATCCTAATATTATTATTCTTGACATCTCTGATTAGCATATAAATAGTCGCCTAGGCCATCTCTCCTTCGAATACCCTGGATCAGCTGGGGCTGGTCCCCGGCAGGTGGCGCCCGAACAGGGACCTCAGGTGGCAATACTCAAAGAGCTGAGCAGACACGAACCACGCAATCAGCAGGCAATAAGCATGGAGCTGAGCAGTGACCAATCATGCTGCTCAACTGGCAATGAATCAAGCAGGTGACCTGGCAGGAATCAAGCAGCTCAGCCAGCAATTGTCAAGCAGATGAGCCGACAGGTATCACGCAGTTCAGCTGCCAATTGTCATGCAGAAGAGACGGCAGGAATCACGCAGCTCAGCAGGCCCTGTTCACATGACTCTGCAGGCACTGATCACGTGGCTGATCAAGTCCAGATCACGTGACTGAGCATGCACTGATCACGTGGCTCTCCTGCACTGATCACATGACTTCGCATGCACTGATGACGTGGCTGATCAGGCACTGATCACATGGCTCATCATGCACTGATCACGTGTTTCTCAGGCAATGATCAGTGACTGACAGGCGCTGATCATGGGACTGTGCACGCACTGATCACGTGGCTATCATGCACTGATCACATGACTGGGCATGCACTGATGTCGGGGCTGATGGGCACTGATCCCGTGTTTATCACGCAGTGATCAGTGACTGACAGGCGCTGATCATGGGACTGTGCACGCACTGATCACGTGGCTGATCAGGAACTGACCACCTGACTGCGCATGCAGTGATCACGTGGCTGGTCGTTCAGTGATCACGTGTTTATCATACGGTGATCACGTGACTGAGAGGCGCTGATCACGTGACTGTGCCGTCAGTGATCAAGTGGCTGATCATTCACTGATGCACTGATATCGTGCCTGAGCATGCACTGATCATGTGCCGGGAGCCGGTGAGGCATTCCACTCTGGACAAAGGTCATGAGGAAGGAGGCCCGGCAAACGCAAATGCGGGATCAAGCCTCAGGAGTCCACCCGGATATTCCCGAGCATCTCCCCCCAAGAAAAACCAGAGTCTGCCTACTGTATTGCTTTGTGCTCTCACCTCTGATTTCACTGGGTGCTGTCCTCCACCACCATCTCGCTCTCTCTGTCAAAGAGTTAACTTACAGCTCCAATTCATAAAGTTCCTTGTCATTCTTTCCTTTAACTTCCAGCTGAGTCTCCATCTGGACCGAGGAACCTACCACGCTTACTAATTATGCCTGGGCTGCTAAGACCCACTCGAGAAGGTGTCTAGGGTGAGGCACCTTCCGCTATTCGAGAGGGCGCCTGCGTCCTACGTAACTGGTGCAAACTTCTTGTCTTGAAGTTTGATTGGTCTCCCGCGTAAACCAAGCTACTCAGTCTCTTTTCTCCACCGAATTTTCCTACTGAGCTATCCTAATATTATTATTCTTGACATCTCTGATTATCATATAAATAGTCGCCTAGGCCATCTCTCCTTCGAATACCCTGGATCAGCTGGGGCTGGTCCCAGCAGGTGGCGCCTGAACAGGGACCTCAGGTGGCAATACTCAAAGAGCTGAGCAGACACGAACCACGCAATCAGCAGGCAATAAGCATGGAGCTCAGCACTGACGAATCATGCTGCTCAACTGGCAATAATCAAGCAGGTGACCTGGCAGGAATCACGCAGCTCAGCTGGCAATTGTCAAGCAGATGAGCCGACAGGAATCACGCAGCTGAGCTGGCAATTGTCATGCAGATGAGCCGGCAGGAATCACGCAGCTCAGCAGGCCCTGATCACGTGACTCTGCAGGCACTGATCACGTGGCTGACGAAGTACAGATCAGGTGACTGAGCATGCAATGATCCCGTGGCTACTATGCACTGATCACGTGACTTCGCATGCACTGATGATGTGGCTGATCAGGCAGTGATCACGTGTTTATCAGGCAGTGATCAGTGACTGACCGGCGCTGATCATGGGACTGTGCACGCACAGATCACGTAGCTATCATGCACTGATCAGGTGACTGCGCATGCACTGATGACGTGGCTGATTGGGCACTTATCACGTTTTTCTCAGGCAGTGATCAGTGACTGAAAGGCGCTGATCATGGAACTGTGCACGCACTGATCACGTGGCTGATCAGGAACTGACAACCTGACTGCACATGCAGTGATCACGTGGCTGTTTATTCACTGAACACGTGTTTATCATACAGTGATCACGTGACTGAGAGGCGCTGATCACGTGACTGTGCCGTCAGTGATCACGTGGCTGATCAAGCACTGATATTGTGACTGAGCATGCACTGATCATGTGCCGGGAGCCGGTGAGGCATTCCAGTCTGGACAAAGGTCATGAGGAAGGAGGCTCGGCATACGCAAATGCGGGATCGAGCCTCAGGAGTCCACCCGGATATTCTCCAGGATCTCCCCCCCAAAAAACCAGAGTCTGCCTACTATATTGCTTTGTGCTCTCACCTCTGATTTCACTTGGGTCTGTCCCCCCTCCACCATCTCGCTCTCTCTGTCAAAGAGTTAACTTACAGCTCCAATTCATAAAGTTCCTTGTCATTCTTCCCTTTAACTTCCAGCTGAGTCTCCATCTGGATCGAGGAACCCACCAGGCTTACTAATTATGCCTGGGCTGCTAAGACCCACTCGAGAAGGTGTCTAGGGTTAGGCACCTTCCGCTACTCGAGAGGGCGCCTGCGGCCTACGTAAGTGGTGCAAACTTCTTGTCTTGAAGTTTGATTGGTCTCCCGCGTAAACCAAGCTACTCAGTCTCTTTTCTCCACCGAATTTTCCTACTGAGCTATCCTCATATTATTATTCTTGACGTCTCTGACGAGCATATAAATAGTCGCCTAGGCCATCTCTCCTTCCAATACCCTGGATCAGCTGGGGCTGGTCCCCGGCAGGTGGCGCCCGAACAGGGACCTCATGAGGCAATACTCAAAGAGCTGAGCAGACACGAACCACGCAATCAGCAGGCAATAAGCATGGAGCTCAGCAGTGACGAATCATGCTGCTCAACTGGCAATAATCAAGCAGGTGACCAGGCAGGAATCACGCAGCTCAGCTGGCAATTGTTAAGCAGATGAGCCGACAGGAATCACGCAGCTCAGCTGGCAATTGTCAAGCAGATGAGCCGACAGGAATCACGCAGCTCAGCTGGCAATTGTCATGCAGATGAGCTGGCAGGAATCACGCAGCTCAGCAGGCCCTGATCACGTGACTCTGCAGGCACTGATCACGTGGCTGATCAAGTACAGATCAGGTGACTGAGCATGCAATGATCCCGTGGCTACCATGCACTGATCACGTGACTTCGCATGCACTGATGACGTGGCTGATCAGGCAGTGATCACGTGTTTATCAGGCAGTGATCAGTGACTGACCGGCGCTGATCATGGGACTGTGCACGCACAGGTCACGTGGCTATCATGCACTGATCACGTGACTGCGCATGCACTGATGACGTGGCTGATTGGGCACTTATCACGTTTTTCTCAGGCAGTGATCAGTGACTGAAAGGCGCTGATTATGGAACTGTGCACGCACTGATCACGTGGCTGATCAGTAACTGACAACCTGACTGCACATGCAGTGATCACGTGGCTGTTTATTCAATGAACACGTGTTTATCATACGGTGATCATGTGACTGAGAGGCGCTGATCACGTGACTGTGCCGTCAGTGATCACGTGGCTGATCAAGCACTGATATCGTGACTGAGCATGCACTGATCATGTGCCGGGAGCCGGTGAGGCATTCCACTCTGGACAAAGGTCATGAGGAAGGAGGCTCGGCATACGCAAATGCGGGATCGAGCCTCAGGAGTCCACCCGGATATTCTCCAGCATCTCCCCCCCAAAAAAACCGGAGTCTGCCTACTATATTGCTTTGTGCTCTCACCTCTGATATCACTGGGGGCTGTCCCCCACCACCATCTCGCTCTCTCTGTCAAAGAGTTAACTTACAGCTCCAATTCATAAAGTTCCTTGTCATTCTTCCCTTTAACTTCCAGCTGAGTCTCCATCTGGAGCGAGGAACCCACCACGCTTACTAATTATGCCTGGGCTGCTAAGACCCACTCGAGAAGGTGTCTAGGGTGAGGCACCTTCCGCTATTCGAGAGGGCGCCTGCGGCCTACGTAAGTGGTGCAAACTTCTTGTCTTGAAGTTTGATTGGTCTCCCGCATAAACCAAGCTACTCAGTCTCTTTTCTCCACCGAATTTTCCAACTGAGCTATCCTCATACTATTATTCTTGACATCTCTGATTAGCATATAAATAGTCGCCTACGCCATCTCTCCTTCGAATACCCTGGATCAGCTGGGGCTGGTCCCCAGCAGGTGGCGCCTGAACAGGGACCTCAGGAGGCAATACTCAAAGAGCTGAGCAGACACGAACCACGCAATCAGCAGGCAATAAGCATGGAGCTCAGCAGTGACCAATCATGCTGCTCAACTGGCAATATTCAAGCAGATGACATGGCAGGAATCACGCAGCTCAGCTGGCAATTGTCAAGCTGATCGGCTGACAGGAATCACGCAGTTCAGCTGGCAATTGTCATTCAGATGAGCAGGCAGGAATCACGCAGCTCAGCAGGCCCTGATCACGTGACTCTGCAGGCCCTGATCACGTGGCTGATCAAGAACAAATCACGTGACTGAGCATGCACTGGTCACGTGGCTATCATGCACTGATCACGAGACTCCGAATGCACTGATTACGTGGCTGATCAGGCACTAATCACATGGCTCATCATGCACTGATCACCTGTTTTTCAGGCAATGATCAGTGACTGACAGGCGCTGATCATGGGACTGTGCCCGAACTGATCACGTGGCTATCATGCACTGATAAGGTGACTGACCATGCACTGTTGACGTGGCTGATCAGGGACTGATCACATGGCTCATCATGCACTGATCTCGTGTTTCTCATGCAATGATCAGTGACTGAGAGGCGCTGATCATGGGACTGTGCACACACTGATCACGTGGCTGATCAGGAACTGACCTCCTGACTGTGCATGCAATGATCACATGGCTGGTCGTTCACTGATCACGTGTTTATCATATGGTGATCACGTGACTGAGAGGCGCTGATCACGTTACTGTGCAGTCAGTGATCACGTGGCTGATCATGCACTGAAATCGTGACTGAGCATGCACTGATCATGTGCCAGGAGACGGTGAGGCATTCCACTCTGGACAAAAGTCATGAGGAAGGAGGCTCGGAATACGAAAATGCGGGATCGAGCCTCAGGAGTCCACCCGGATATTCTCGAGCATCTCCCCCCCAAAAAAACCAGAGTCTGCCTACTTTATTGCTTTGTGCTCTCACCTCTGATTTCACTGGGGGCTGTCCCCCACCACCATCTCGCTCTCTCTGTCAAAGAGTTAACTTACAGCTCCAATTCATAAAGTTCCTTGTCATTCTTCCCTTTAACTTCCAGCCGAGTCTCCATCTGGAGCGAGGAACCCACCACGCTTACTAATTATGCCTGGGCTGCTAAGACCCACTCGAGAAGGTGTCTAGGGTGAGGCACCTTCCGCTATTCGAGAGGGCGCCTGCGGCCTACGTAAGTGGTGCAAACTTCTTGTCTTGAAGTTTGATTGGTCTCCCGCGTAAACCAAGCTACTCAGTCTCTTTTCTCCACCGAATTTTCCTACTGAGCTATCCTCATATTATTATTCTTGACATCTCTGATTAGCATATAAATAATCGCCTAGGCCATCTCTCCTTCGAATACTCTGGATCAGCTGGAGCTGGCCCCGGCAGGTGGCGCCCGAACAGGGACCTCAGGAGGCAATACTCAAAGAGCTGAGCAGACACGAACCACGCAATCAGCAGGCAATAAGCAGGGAGCTCAGCAGTGACCAATCATGCTGCTCAACTGGCAATAATCAAGCAGGTGACCACGCAGGAATCACGGAGCTCAGCTGGCAATTGTCAAGCAGATGAGCCGACAGGAATCACGCAGCTCACCAGGCCCTGATCACCTGACTCTGCAGGCGCTGATCACGTGGCTGATCAAGTCCAGATCACGTGACTGAGCATGCACTGATCAGGTGACTCCGAATGCAATGATGACGTGGCTGCTCAGGCACTGATCACATGGCTCATCATGCACTGATCACCTGTTTCTCAGGCAATGATCAGTGACTGACAGGCTCTGATCATGGGACTGTGCCCGGATTGATCACGTGGCTATCATGCACTGATAACGTGACTGCGCATGCAATGATGACGTGGCTGATCAGGCACTGATCACATGGCTCATCATGAACTGATCCCGAGTTTCTCAGGCAATGATCAGTGACTGACAGGCGCTGATTATGGGACTGTGCACGCACTGATCACCTGGCTATCATGCACTGATCACGTGACTGCGCATTCTCGGATGACGTGGCTGATCCGGCACTGATCACGGGTTTATCAGGCAGTGATCAGTGACTGACAGGCGCTGATCATGGGACTGTGCACGCACTGATCACATGGCTGATCAGGAACTCACCACCTGACTGGGCATGCAGTAATCACGTGGCTGTTCGTTCAGTGATCACGTGTTTATCATACGGTGATCACATGACTGAGAGGTGCTGATCACGTGACTGTGCAGTCATTGATCTCGTGGCTGATCATGCACTGATATCGTGACTGAGCATGCACTGATCATGTGCCGGGAGACGGTGAGGCATTCCACTCTGGACAAAGGTCATAAGGAAGGAGGCTCGGCATACGCAAATGCTCGATCGAGCCTCAGGTGTCCACCCGGATATTCTCGAGCATCTCCCCCCCAAAAAAACCAGAGTCTGCCTAATTTATTGCTTTGTGCTCTCACCTCTGATTTCACTGGGGGCTGTCCCCCACCACCATCTCGCTCTCTCTGTCAAAGAGTTAACTTACAGCTCCAATTCATAAAGTTCCTTGTCATTCTTCCCTGTAACTTCCAGCCGAGTCTCCACATGGAGCGAGGAACCCACCACGCTTACTAATTATGCCTGGGCTGCTAAGACCCACTCGAGAAGGTGTCTAGGGTGAGGCACCTTCCGCTATTCAAGAGGGCGCCTGCGGCCTACGTAAGTGGTGCAAACTTCTTGTCTTGAAGTTTTATTGGTCTCCCGCGTAAACCAAGCTACTCAGTCTCTTTTCTCCACCGAATTTTCCTACTGAGCTATCCTCATACTATTATTCTTGATATCTGATGAGGATATAAATAGTCGCCTAGGCCATCTCTCCTTCGAATACACTGGATCAGCTCGGGCTGGTCCCAGGGAGGTGGCGCCTGAACAAGGACCTCAGGAGGCAATACTCAAAGAGCTGGGCAGACACGAACCACACAATCATCAGGCAATAAGCTTGGAGCTCAGCAGTGACGAATCATGCTGCTCAACTGGCAATAATCAAGCAGGTGAACAGGCAGGAATCACGCAGCTCAGCTGGAAATTGTCATGCAGATGAGCCGGAGAAATCACGCAGCTCAGCAGGCCCTGATCACGTGACTCTGCAGGCACTGATTACGTGGCTGATCATGCACTGACCTCGTGACTGAGCATGCACTGATCATGTGCCGGGAGCCGGTGAGGCATTCCACTCTCGACAAAGGTCATGAGGAAGGAGGCTCGGCATATGCAAATGGGGGATCGAGCCTCAGAAGTCCACCCGGATATTCTCGAGCATCTCCGCCCCCAAAAAACCAGAGTCTGCCTACTTTATTGCTTTGTTCTCTCACCTTTGATTTCACTGGGGGCTGTCCCCCACCACCATCTCGCTCTCTCTGTCAAAGATTTAACTTACAGCTCCAATTCATAAAGTTCCTTGTCATTCTTCCCTGTAACTTCCAGCCGAGTCTCCACCTGGAGCGCGGAACCCACCACGCTTACTAATTATGCCTGGGCTGCTAAGACCCACTCGAGAAGGTGTCTAGGGTGAGGCACCTTCCGCTATTCGAGAGGGCGCCTGCGGCCTACGTAAGTGGTGCAAACTTCTTGTCTTGAAGTTTTATTGGTCTCCCGCGTAAACCAAGCTACTCAGTCTCTTTTCTCCACCGAATTTTCCTACTGAGCTATCCTCATACTATTATTCTTGATATCTCTGATGAGCATATAAATAGTCGCTTAGGCCATCTCTCCTTCGAATACCCTGGATCAGCTCGGGCTGGTCCCCGGCAGGTGGCGCCCGAACAGGGACCTCATGAGGCAATACTCAAAGAGCTGAGCAGACACGAACCACGCAATCAGCAGGCAATAAGCATGGAGCTCAGCAGTGAAGAATCATGCTGCTCAACTGGCAATACTCAAGCAGGTGACCAGGCAGGAATCACGCAGCTTAGCAGGTCCTGATCACGTGACTCTGCAGGCACTGATCACGTGGCTGATCAAGTACAGATCACGTGACTGAGCATGCACTGATCACGTGGCTATCATGCACTGATCACCTGACTGCCCAAGCCCTGATGACGTGGGTGATTGGGAACTGATCACGTGGCTCATCATGCACTGATCACGTGTTTATCAGGCTGTGATCAGTGACTGACATGCGCTTATCACGGGACTGTGCACGCAGTGCTTACGTGGCTGATCAGGAACTGACCACCTGAGAGCCCAAGCAGTGATCACATGGCTGATTGTTCACTGATCACGTGTTTATCATACGGTGATCACGTGACTTAGAGGTGCTGGTCACGTGACTGTGCAGTCAGTGATCACGTGGCTGATCATGCACTGATATTGTGACTGAGCATGCACTGATCATGTGCCGGGAGCCGGTGAGGCATTCCACTGTGGATAAAGGTCATGAGGAAGGAGGCTCGGCATACGCAAATGGAGCATCCAGCCTCAGGAATCCACCCGGATATTCTCGAGCATCTACCCCCGAAAAAAACCAGAGACTGCCTACTTTATTGCTTTGTGCTCTCACCTCTGATTTCACTGGGGGCTGTACCCCACCACCATCTCGCTCTCTCTGTCAAAGAGTTAACTTACAGCTCCAATTCATAAAGTGCCTTGTCATTCTTCCCTGTAACTTCCAGCCGAGTCTCCATCTGGAGCGCGGAACCCACCACGCTTACTAATTATGCCTGGCTGCTAAGACACACTCGAGAAGGTGTCTAGGGTGAGGTACCTTCCGCTATTTGAGAGGGCGCCTGCGGCCTACGTAACTGGTGCAAACTTCTTGTCTTGAAGTTTTATTGGTCTTGCGCGTAAACCGAGCTACTCAGTCTCTTTTCTCCACCGAATTTTCCTACTGAGCTATCCTCATGCTATTATTCTTGATATCTCTGATGAGGATATAAATAGTCGCCTAGGCCATCTCTCCTTCGAATACACTGGATCAGCTGGGGCTGGTCCCCGGCAGGTGGCGCCCGAACAGGGACCTCAGGAGGCAATACTCAAAGAGCTGAGTAGACACGAACCACGCAATTAGCAGGCAATAAGCATGGAGCTCAGCAGTGACGAATCATGCTGCTCAACTGGCAATAATCAAGCAGGTGACCAGGCAGGAATCACGCAGCTCAGCTGGCAATTGTCAAGCAGATGAGCAGACAGGAATCACGCAGCTCAGCTGGCAATTGTCATGCCCTTGATCCGGCAGGAATCACGCAGCTCAGCAAGCCCTGATCACGTGACTCTGCAGGCACTGATCACGTGGCTGATCAAGCATAGATCAGGTGACTGAGCATGCGCTGATCAGGTGGCTATCATGCACTGATCACGTGACTACGCATGCACTGTTGACGTGGGGATTGGGCACTGATCACGTGGCTCATCATGCACTGATCACGTGTTTATCAGGCCGTGATCAGTGACGGACAGGCGCTGATCATGGGACTGTACACGCACTGATCACGTGGCTGATCAGTAACTGACCACCTGACTGCACATGCAGTGATCACGTGGCTGATCGTTCACTGATCACGTGTTTATCAGACAGTGATCAAATGACTGAGAGGCACTGATAATGCACTGATATCGTTACTGAGCATGCACTGATCATGTGCCGGGAGCCGGTGAGGCATTCCACTCTGGATAAAAGTCATGAGGAAGGAGGCTCGGCATACGTAAATGCGGGATCGAGCCTCTGGAGTCCACCCGGATATTCTCGAGCATCTCCTCCCCCAAAAAACCAGAGTCTGCCTATTTATTGCTTTGTGCTCTCACCTCTGATTTCACTGGGGGCTGTCCCCCACCACCATCTCGCTCTCTCTGTCAAAGAGTTAACTTACAGCTCCAATTCATAAACTTCCTTGTCATTCTTCCCTTTAACTTCCAGCTGAGTCTCCATCTGGAGTGCGGAAGCCACCACCCTTACTAATTATGCCTGGGGTGCTAAGACCCATGCGAGAACGTGTCTAGTTTGAGGCACTTTTCTCTATTCATGAGGGTGCCTGCGGCCTACGTAACTGGTGCAAACTTCTTGTCTTGAAGTTTATTGGTCTCCCGCGTAATCCAAGCTACTCAGTCTCTTTTCTCCACCGAATATTCCAACTGAGCTATCCTCATACTATTATTCTTGATATCTCTGATTAGCATACAAATAGTCGCCAAGGCCATCTCTCCTTCGAATACCCTGGATCAGCTGCGGGCTGGTCCCCGGCAGGTGCCGCCCGAAAAGGGACCTCAGGAGGCAATACTCAAAGAGCTGAGCAGACACGAACCACGCAATCAGCAGGCAATAAGCATGGAGCTCAGCAGTGACGAATCATGCTGCTCAACTGGCAATAATCAAGCAGGTGACCAGGCAGGAATCACGCAGCTCAGCTGGCAATTGTCAAGCAGATGAGCAGACAGGAATCACGCAGCTCACTGGCAGTTATCATGCAGATGAGCCGGCCGGAATAACGCAGCACAGCAGGCCCTGATCACTTGACTCTGCAGGCCCTGATCACGTGGCTGATCAAGTACTGATCACGAGACTGAGCATGCACTGAACACGTGGCTATCATGCACTGATCACGTGACTGCGCATGCATTGATGAACTGGATGATCAGGCACGGATCATGTGGCTATCATGCACTGATCACGTGACTGCGCATGCACTGATGATGTGAATGATCAGGCACTGATCACGTGACTCATCATGCACTGATCAGGTGTTTCTCCTGCAGTGATCAGTGACTGACAGGCAGTGATCATGTGCCTGTGCAGGCACTGATCACGTGGTGGATCAGGAACTGACCACCTGACTGAGCATGCAGTGAAGGAGAGACGGCCTAGGCGACTATTTATATGCTCATCAGAGATATCAAGAATAATAGTATGAGGATAGCTCAGTAGGAAATTTCGGGGGAGAAAAGAGACTGAGTAGCTTGGTTTACGAGGGAAACCAATCAAACTTCAAGACAAGAAGTTTGCACCACTTACGTAGGCCAAAGACCCCCTCTCGAATAGCGGAATTTGCCTCACCCTAGACACATTCTCGAGTGGTCTTAGCAGCCCAGGCATAATTACTAAGTGTGGTGGGTTCCGTGCTCCAGATGGAGACTCAGCTGGAAGTTAAAGGGAAGAATGACAAGGAATTTTATGAATTGGAGCTGTAAGTTAACACATTGACAGAGAGAGCGAGATGGTGGTGGGGGACAGCCCCCAGTAAAATCAGAGGTGAGAGCACAAAGCAAGAAAGCAAGCAGACTCTGATTTTTTCGGGGGTAGATGCTCATCTCCTGAGGCTCGATCCCACATTTGCGTATGCCGAGCCTCTTTGCTCATGACCTTTGTCCAGAGTGGAATGCCTCACCGGCTCCCGGCACATGATCAGTGCATGCTCAGTCACGATATCAGTGTATGATCAGCCACGTGATCACTGACTGCAGTCATGTGATCAGCGCCTCTCAGTCACGTGGTCACCGTATGATAAACACGGGATCAGTGAACGATCAGCCACGTGATCACTGCATGCTCAGTCAGGTGGTCAGATCCTGATCAGCCACGTGATCAGTGCGTGCACCGTCACATGATCAGCGCCTGTCAGTCACTGATCACTGCATGAGAAACACGTGTTCAGTGCATGAGGAGCCACGTGATCAGTGCCTGATCATCCACGTCATCAGTGCATTTGTAGTCACGTGATCAGTGCATGATAGCCACGTGATCAGTGCATGCTCAGTCACGTGATCTGTACGTGATCAGCCACGTGATCAGTGCCTGCAGAGTCACGGGATCAGGGCCTGCTGAGCTGCGTGATTCCTGCCGGCTCATCTGCATGATAATTGCCAGCTGAGCTGCGTGATTCCTGTCTGCTCATCTGCTTGACAATTCCCAGCTGAGCTGCGTGATTCCTGCCTGGTCACCTGCTTGATTATTGCCAGTTGAGCAGCATGATTCGTCACTGCTGAGCTCCATGCTTATTGCCTGTTGATTGCGTGGTTCGTGTCTGCTCAGCCATTTGATTATTGCCTCCTGAGGACCCTGTTCTGGCCCCACCTGCCGAGGACAAGCCCCAGCTGATCCAGGGGATTCAAAGGAAAGATGGCCTAGGTGTCTATTTATATGCTCATCAGAGATATCAAGAATAATAGTATGAGGATAGCTCAGTTGGAAAATTCGGTGGATAAAAGAGACTGAGTAGCTTGGTTTACGCGGGAGACCAATACAACTTCAAGACAAGAAGTCTGCTGGACTTACGTAGGCGGAAGGCGCCCTCCGGAATAGTGGAAGGTGCTTCACCCTAGACACCTTACCGAGTGGGTCTTAGCAGCCCAGGCATAATTAGTAAGCGTGGTGGGTTCCGCGCTCCAGATGGAGACGCAGCTGGAAGTTACAGGGAAGAATGACAAGGAACTTTATGAATTGGAGCTGTAAGTTAACTCTTTGACAGAGAGAGCGAGATGGTGGTGGGGGACAGCCCCATGTAAAATCAGAGGTGAGAGCACAAAGCATTAAAGTAGGCAGACTCTGGTTTTTTTGGGGGGTAGATGCTGGATAATATCCGGGTGGATTCCTGAGGTTCGACCCCGTATTTGCGTATGCCGAGCCTCGTCCCTCATGACCATTGTCCAGATTGCAATGCCTCACCGGCTCCCGGCACGTGATCAGTGCAAGCTCAGTCATGATATCAGTGCATGATCAGCCACGTGATCACTGACTGCACAGTCACGTGATCAGCGCCTCTCAGTCACGTGATCACCATATGATAAACACGTGATCAGTGAATGATCAGCCACCTGATCACTGCATGCTCAGTCAGGTGGTCAGTTCCTGATCCACCACGTGATCAGTGCCTGCACAGGCACATGATCACCGCCTGTCAGTCACTGATCACTGCAGGAGAAACACCTGATCAGTGCATGATGAGCCACGTGATCAGTGCCTGATCATTCACATCATCAGTGCATTCGCAGTCACGTGATCAGTGCATGATAGCCACGTGTTCAGTGCATGCTCAGTCTCGTGATCAGTACTTGATCAGCCACGTGATCAGGGCCTGCAGAGTCACGTGATCAGGGCCTGCTGTGCTGCGTTATTCCTGCCGGCTCATCTGCATGATAACTGCCAGTGAGCTGCGTGATTCCTGTCTGCTCATCTGCTTGACAATTGCCAGCTGAGCTGCGTGATTCCTGCCTGGTCACCTGCTTGATTATTGCCAGTTGAGCAGCATGATTCTTCACTGCTGAGCTCCATGCTTGTTGCCTGCTGATTGCGTGGTTCATCTCTGCTCAGCTCTGTGATGATTGCCTCCTGAGGTCCCTGTTGGGGCGCCACCTGCCTGGGACCAGCCCCAGCTGTTCCAGGGTATTCGAAGGAGAGACGGCCTAGGCGACTATTTATATGCTCATCAGAGATATCAAGAATAATAGTATGAGGATAGCTCAGTAGGAAAATTCGGGGGAGAAAAGAGACTGAGTAGCTTGGTTTACGCGGGAGACCAATACAACTTCAAGACAAGAAGTTTGCACCACTTACGTAGGCCAAAGGCCCCCTCTCGAATAGCGGAATTTGCCTCACCCTAGACACCTTCTCGAGTGGTCTTAGCAGCCCAGGCATAATTAGTAAGCGTGGTGGGTTCCGTGCTCCAGATGGAGACTCAGCTGGAAGTTAAAGGGAAGAATGACAAGGAATTTTATGAATTGGAGCTGTAAGTTAACACATTGACAGAGAGAGCGAGATGGTGGTGGGGGACAGGCCCCAGTAAAATCAGAGGTGAGAGCACAAAGCAATATAGTAAGCAGACTCTGGTTTTTTGGGGGGTAGATGCTCGAGAATATCCGGGTGGTCTCCTAAGCCTCGATCCCGCATTTGCGTATGCCGAGCCTCCTTGCTCATGACCTTTGTCCAGAGTGGAATGCCTCACCGGCTCCCGGCACATGATCAGTGCATGCTCAGTCACGATATCAGTGTATGATCAGCCACGTGATCACTGAATGCAGTCACGTGATCAGCGCCTCTCAATCACGTGGTCACCATATGATAAACACGGGATCAGTGAACAATCAGCCACGTGATCACTGCATGCTCAGTCAGGTGGTCAGATCCTGATCAGCCACGTGATCAGTGCGTGCACCGTCACATGATCAGCGCCTGTCAGTCACTGATCACTGCATGAGAAACACGTGTTCAGTGCATGAGGAGCTACGTGATCAGTGCCTGATCATCCACGTCATCAGTGCATGTGTAGTCACGTGATCAGTGCATGATAGCCACGTGATCAGTGCATGCTCAGTCACGTGATCTGTACGTGATCAGCCACGTGATCAGTGCCTGCAGAGTCACGGGATCAGGGCCTGCTGAGCTGCGTGATTCCTGCCGGCTCATCTGTATGATAATTGCCAGCTGAGCTGCGTGATTCCTGTCTGCTCATCTGCTTGAAAATTGCCAGCTGAGCTGCGTGATTTCTGCCTGGTCACCTGCTTGATTATTGCCAGTTGAGCAGCGTGATTCGTCACTGCTGAGCTCCATGCTTATTGCCTGTTGATTGCGTGGTTCGTGTCTGCTCAGCCATTTGTTTATTGCCTCCTGAGGACCCTGTTCTGGCCCCACCTGCCGAGGACAAGCCCCAGCTGATCCAGGGGATTCAAAGGAGAGATGGCCTAGGCGTCTATTTATATGCTAATCAGAGATATCATGAATAATAGTATCAGGATAGCTCAGTTGGAAAATTCGGTGGATAAAAGAGACTGAGTAGCTTGGTTTACGCGGGAGACCAACACAACTTCAAGACAAGAAGTCTGCTGGACTTATGTAGGCCTCAGGCCCCCTCTCGAATAGCAGAATTTGCCTCACCCTAGACACCTTCTCGAGTGGTCTTAGCAGCCCAGGCATAATTAATAAGCGTGGTGGGTTCCGTGCTCCAGATGGAGACTCAGCTGGAATTTAAAGGGAGAATGACAAGGAATTTTATGAATTGGAGCTGTAAGTTAACACATTGACAGAGAGAGCGAGATGGTGGTGGGGGACAGCCCCAGTAAAATCAGAGGTGAGAGCACAAAGCAATAAAGTAGGCAGACTCTGGTTTTTTGGGGGGTAGATGCTCGAGAATATCCGAGTGGTCTCCTGAGGCTCGACCCCGCATTTGCGTATGCCGAGCCTCCTTGCTCATGACATTTGTCCAGAGTGGAATGCCTCACCGGCTCCCGGCACATGATCAGTGCATGCTCAGTCACGATATCAGTGTATGATCAGCCACGTGATCACTGACTGCAGTCACGTGATCAGCGCCTCTCAGTCACGAGATCACCGTATGATAAACACGTGATCAGTGAATGATCAGCCACCTGATCACTGCATGCTCAGTCAGGTGGTCAGTTCCTGATCCACCACGTGATCAGTGCCTGCACAGGCACATGATCACCGCCTGTCAGTCACTGATCACTGCAGGAGAAACACCTGATCAGTGCCTGATCATTCACATCATCAGTGCATTCGCAGTCACGTGATCAGTGCATGAGAGCCACGTGTTCAGTGCATGCTCAGTCTCGTGATCAGTACTTGATCAGCCACGTGATCAGGGCCTGCAGAGTCACGTGATCAGGGCCTGCTGTGCTTCGTTATTCCTGCCGGCTCATCTGCATGATAACTGCCAGTGAGCTGCGTGATTCCTGTCTGCTCATCTGCTTGACAATTGCCAGTTGAGCTGCGTGATTCCTGCCTGGTCACCTGCTTGATTATTGCCAGTTGAGCAGCATGATTCTTCACTGCTGAGCTCCATGCTTGTTGCCTGCTGATTGCGTGGTTCATGTCTGCTCAGCTCTGTGATGATTGCCTCCTGAGGTCCCTGTTCGGGCGCCACCTGCCTGGGACCAACCCAGCTGATCCAGGGTATTCGAAGGAGTGATGGCCTAGGCGACTATTTATATGCTCATCAGAGATATCAAGAATAATAGTATGAGGATAGCTCAGTAGGAAAATTCGGGGGAGAAAAGAGACTGAGTAGCTTGGTTTACGCGGGAGACCAATACAACTTCAAGACAAGAAGTTTGCACCACTTACGTAGGTGAAAGGCCCCCTCTCGAATAGCGGAATTTGCCTCACCCTAGACACCTTCTCGAGTGGTCTTAGCAGCCCAGGCATAATTAGTAAGCGTGGTGGGTTCCGTGCTCCAGATGGAGACTCAGCTGGAATTTAAAGGGAGAATGACAAGGAATTTTATGAATTGGAGCTGTAAGTTAACACATTGACAGAGAGAGCGAGATGGTGGTGGGGGACAGCCCCCAGTAAAATCAGAGGTGAGAGCACAAAGCAATAAAGTAAGCAGACTCTGGTTTTTTGGGGGGTAGATGCTCGAGAATATCCGGGTGGTCTCCTGAGGCTCGATCCCACATTTGCGTATGCCGAGCCTCCTTGCTCATGACCTTTGTCCAGAGTGGAATGCCTCACCGGCTCCCGGCACATGATCAGTGCATGCTCAGTCACGATATCAGTGTATGATCAGCCACGTGATCACTGACTGCAGTCACGTGATCAGCGCCTCTCAGTCACGTGATCACCGTATGATAAACACGTGATCAGTGAACGATCAGCCACGTGATCACTGCATGCTCAGTCAGGTGGTCAGATCCTGATCAGCCACGTGATCAGTGCGTGCACCGTCACATGATCAGCGCCTGTCAGTCACTGATCACTGCATGAGAAACACGTGTTCAGTGCATGAGGAGCCACGTGATCAGTGCCTGATCATCCACGTCATCAGTGCATGTGTAGTCACGTGATCAGTGCATGATAGCCACGTGATCAGTGCATGCTCAGTCACGTGATCTGTACGTGATCAGCCACGTGATCAGTGCCTGCAGAGTCACGGGATCAGGGCCTGCTGAGCTGCGTGATTCCTGCCGGCTCATCTGCTTGACAATTGCCAGCTGAGCTGCGTGATTCCTGCCTGGTCACCTGCTTGATTATTGCCAGTTGAGCAGCATGATTCGTCACTGCTGAGCTCCATGCTTATTGCCTGTTGATTGCGTGGTTCATGTCTGCTCAGCCATTTGATTATTGCCTCCTGAGGACCCTGTTCTGGCCCCACCTGCCGAGGACAAGCCCCAGCTGATCCAGGGGATTCAAAGGAGAGATGGCCTAGGCGTCTATTTATATGCTAATCAGAGATATCAAGAATAATAGTATGAGGATAGCTCAGTTGGAAAATTCGGTGGATAAAAGAGACTGAGTAGCTTGGTTTACGCGGGAGACCAATACAACTTCAAGACAAGAAGTCTGCTGGACTTACGTAGGCCGCAGGCGCCCTCTGGAATAGTGGAAGGTGCTTCACCCTAGACACCTTACCGAGTGGGTCTTAGCAGCCCAGGCATAATTAGTAAGCGTGGTGGGTTCCGCACTCCAGATGGAGACTCAGCTGGAAGTTACAGGGAAGAATGACAAGGAACTTTATGAATTGGAGCTGTAAGTTAACTCTTTGACAGAGAGAGCGAGATGGTGGTGGGGGACAGCCCCATGTAAAATCAGAGGTGAGAGCACAAAGCATTAAAGTAGGCAGACTCTGGTTTTTTTGGGGGGTAGATGCTGGATAATATCCGGGTGGATTCCTGAGGTTCGACCCCGCATTTGCGTATGCCGAGCCTCCTTCCTCATGACCTTTGTCCAGAGTGCAATGCCTCACCGGCTCCCGGCACGTGATCAGTGCAAGCTCAGTCACGATATCAGTGCATGATCAGCCACGTGATCACTGACTGCACAGTCACGTGATCAGCGCCTCTCAGTCACGTGATCACCGTATGATAAACACGTGATCAGTGAATGATCAGCCACCTGATCACTGCATGCTCAGTCAGGTGGTCAGTTCCTGATCCACCACGTGATCAGTGCCTGCACAGGCACATGATCACCGCCTGTCAGTCACTGATCACTGCAGGAGAAACACCTGATCAGTGCATGATGAGCCACGTGATCAGTGCCTGATCATTCACATCATCAGTGCATTCGCAGTCACGTGATCAGTGCATGAGAGCCACGTGTTCAGTGCATGCTCAGTCTCGTGATCAGTACTTGATCAGCCACGTGATCAGGGCCTGCAGAGTCACGTGATCAGGGCCTGCTGTGCTGCGTTATTCCTGCCGGCTCATCTGCATGATAACTGCCAGTGAGCTGCGTGATTCCTGTCTGCTCATCTGCTTGACAATTGCCAGCTGAGCTGCGTGATTCCTGCCTGGTCACCTGCTTGATTATTGCCAGTTGAGCAGCATGATTCTTCACTGCTGAGCTCCATGCTTGTTGCCTGCTGATTGCGTGGTTCATGTCTGCTCAGCTCTGTGATGATTGCCTCCTGAGGTCCCTGTTCGGGCGCCACCTGCCTGGGACCAGCCCCAGCTGATCCAGGGTATTCGAAGGAGAGACGGCCTAGGCGACTATTTATATGCTCATCAGAGATATCAAGAATAATAGTATGAGGATAGCTCAGTAGGAAAATTCGGGGGAGAAAAGAGACTGAGTAGCTTGGTTTACGCGGGAGACCAATACAACTTCAAGACAAGAAGTTTGCACCACTTACGTAGGCCAAAGGCCCCCTCTCGAATAGCGGAATTTGCCTCACCCTAGACACCTTCTCGAGTGGTCTTAGCAGCCCAGGCATAATTAGTAAGCGTGGTGGGTTCCGTGCTCCAGATGGAGACTCAGCTGGAAGTTAAAGGGAGAATGACAAGGAATTTTATGAATTGGAGCTGTAAGTTAACACATTGACAGAGAGAGCGAGATGGTGGTGGGGGACAGCCCCCAGTAAAATCAGAGGTGAGAGCACAAAGCAATAAAGTAAGCAGACTCTGGTTTTTTGGGGGGTAGATGCTCGAGAATATCCGGGTGGTCTCCTGAGCCTCGATCCCGCATTTGCGTATGCCGAGCCTCCTTGCTCATGACCTTTGTCCAGAGTGGAATGCCTCACCGGCTCCCGGCACATGATCAGTGCATGCTCAGTCACGATATCAGTGTATGATCAGCCACGTGATCACTGACTGCAGTCACGTGATCAGCGCCTCTCAGTCACGTGGTCACCGTATGATAAACACGGGATCAGTGAACGATCAGCCACGTGATCACTGCATGCTCAGTCAGGTGGTCAGATCCTGATCAGCCACGTGATCAGTGCGTGCACCGTCACATGATCAGCGCCTGTCAGTCACTGATCACTGCATGAGAAACACGTGTTCAGTGCATGAGGAGCCACGTGATCAGTGCCTGATCATCCACGTCATCAGTGCATGTGTAGTCACGTGATCAGTGCATGATAGCCACGTGATCAGTGCATGCTCAGTCACGTGATCTGTACGTGATCAGCCACGTGATCAGTGCCTGCAGAGTCACGGGATCAGGGCCTGCTGAGCTGCGTGATTCCTGCCGGCTCATCTGCATGATAATTGCCAGCTGAGCTGCGTGATTCCTGTCTGCTCATCTGCTTGACAATTGCCAGCTGAGCTGCGTGATTCCTGCCTGGTCACCTGCTTGATTATTGCCAGTTGAGCAGCATGATTCGTCACTGCTGAGCTCCATGCTTATTGCCTGTTGATTGCGTGGTTCGTGTCTGCTCAGCCATTTGTTTATTGCCTCCTGAGGACCCTGTTCTGGCCCCACCTGCCGAGGACAAGCCCCAGCTGATCCAGGGGATTCAAAGGAGAGATGGCCTAGGCGTCTATTTATATGCTAATCAGAGATATCATGAATAATAGTATGAGGATAGCTCAGTTGGAAAATTCGGTGGATAAAAGAGACTGAGTAGCTTGGTTTACGCGGGAGACCAATACAACTTCAAGACAAGAAGTCTGCTGGACTTACGTAGGCCGCAGGCGCCCTCTGGAATAGTGGAAGGTGCTTCACCCTAGACACCTTACCGAGTGGGTCTTAGCAGCCCAGGCATAATTAGTAAGCGTGGTGGGTTCCGCACTCCAGATGGAGACTCAGCTGGAAGTTACAGGGAAGAATGACAAGGAACTTTATGAATTGGAGCTGTAAGTTAACTCTTTGACAGAGAGAGCGAGATGGTGGTGGGGGACAGCCCCATGTAAAATCAGAGGTGAGAGCACAAAGCATTAAAGTAGGCAGACTCTGGTTTTTTTGGGGGGTAGATGCTGGATAATATCCGGGTGGATTCCTGAGGTTCGACCCCGCATTTGCGTATGCCGAGCCTCCTTCCTCATGACCTTTGTCCAGAGTGCAATGCCTCACCGGCTCCCGGCACGTGATCAGTGCAAGCTCAGTCACGATATCAGTGCATGATCAGCCACGTGATCACTGACTGCACAGTCACGTGATCAGCGCCTCTCAGTCACGTGATCACCGTATGATAAACACGTGATCAGTGAATGATCAGCCACCTGATCACTGCATGCTCAGTCAGGTGGACAGTTCCTGATCCACCACGTGATCAGTGCCTGCACAGGCACATGATCACCGCCTGTCAGTCACTGATCACTGCAGGAGAAACACCTGATCAGTGCATGATGAGCCACGTGATCAGTGCCTGATCATTCACATCATCAGTGCATTCGCAGTCACGTGATCAGTGCATGAGAGCCACGTGTTCAGTGCATGCTCAGTCTCGTGATCAGT
This sequence comes from Bos indicus, assembly GCF_029378745.1. Lineage (NCBI taxonomy): Eukaryota > Metazoa > Chordata > Mammalia > Artiodactyla > Bovidae > Bos > Bos indicus. Next base: position 225,396 of record NW_027223721.1, read on the forward strand.
ACTTGATCAGCCACGTGATCAGGGCCTGCAGAGTCACGTGATCAGGGCCTGCTGTGCTGCGTTATTCCTGCCGGCTCATCTGCATGATAACTGCCAGTGAGCTGCGTGATTCCTGCCTGGTCACCTGCTTGATTATTGCCAGTTGAGCAGCATGATTCTTCACTGCTGAGCTCCATGCTTGTTGCCTGCTGATTGCGTGGTTCATGTCTGCTCAGCTCTGTGATGATTGCCTCCTGAGGTCCCTGTTCGGGCGCCACCTGCCTGGGACCAGCCCCAGCTGATCCAGGGTATTCGAAGGAGAGACGGCCTAGGCGACTATTTATATGCTCATCAGAGATATCAAGAATAATAGTATGAGGATAGCTCAGTAGGAAAATTCGGGGGAGAAAAGAGACTGAGTAGCTTGGTTTACGCGGGAGACCAATACAACTTCAAGACAAGAAGTTTGCACCACTTACGTAGGCCAAAGACCCCCTCTCGAATAGCGGAATTTGCCTCACCCTAGACACCTTCTCGAGTGGTCTTAGCAGCCCAGGCATAATTAGTAAGCGTGGTGGGTTCCGTGCTCCAGATGGAGACTCAGCTGGAAGTTAAAGGGAAGAATGACAAGGAATTTTATGAATTGGAGCTCTAAGTTAACACATTGACAGAGAGAGCGAGATGGTGGTGGGGGACAGCCCCCAGTAAAATCAGAGGTGAGAGCACAAAGCAATATAGTAAGCAGACTCTGGTTTTTTGGGGGGTAGATGCTCGAGAATATCCGGGTGGTCTCCTGAGGCTCGATCCCACATTTGCGTATGCCGAGACTCCTTGCTCATGACCTTTGTCCAGAGTGGAATGCCTCACCGGCTCCCGGCACATGATCAGTGCATGCTCAGGCACCATATCAGTGTATGATCAGCCACGTGATCACTGACTGCAGTCACGTGATCAGCGCCTCTCAGTCACGAGATCACCGTATGATAAACACGTGATCAGTGAACGATCAGCCACGTGATCACTGCATGCTCAGTCAGGTGGTCAGATCCTGATCAGCCACGTGATCAGTGCGTGCACCGTCACATGATCAGCGCCTGTCAGTCACTGATCACTGCATGAGAAACACGTGTTCAGTGCATGAGGAGCCACGTGATCAGTGCCTGATCATCCACGTCATCAGTGCATGTGTAGTCACGTGATCAGTGCATGATAACCACGTGATCAGTGCATGCTCAGTCACGTGATCTGTACGTGATCAGCCACGTGATCAGTGCCTGCAGAGTCACGGGATCAGGGCCTGCTGAGCTGCGTGATTCCTGCCGGCTCATCTGCATGATAATTGCCAGCTGAGCTTCGTGATTCCTGCCTGGTCACCTGCTTGATTATTGCCAGTTGAGCAGCATGATTCTTCACTGCGGAGCTCCATGCTTGTTGCCTGCTGATTGCGTGGTTCATGTCTGCTCAGCTCTGTGATGATTGCCTCCTGAGGTCCCTGTTCGGGCGCCACCTGCCTGGGACCAGCCCCAGCTGATCCAGGGTATTCGAAGGAGAGACGGCCTAGGCGACTATTTATATGCTCATCAGAGATATCAAGAATAATAGTATGAGGATAGCTCAGTAGGAAAATTCGGGGGAGAAAAGAGACTGAGTAGCTTGGTTTACGCGGGAGACCAATCAAACTTCAAGACAAGAAGTTTGCACCACTTACGTAGGCCAAAGCCCCCTCTCGAATAGCGGAATTTGCCTCACCCTAGACACCTTCTCGAGTGGTCTTAGCAGCCCAGGCATAATTAGTAAGCGTGGTGGGTTCCGTGCTCCAGATGGAGACTCAGCTGGAATTTAAAGGGAGAATGACAAGGAATTTTATGAATTGGAGCTGTAAGTTAACACATTGACAGAGAGAGCGAGATGGTGGTGGGGGACAGCCCCCAGTAAAATCAGAGGTGAGAGCACAAAGCAATAAAGTAAGCAGACTCTGGTTTTTTGGGGGGTAGATGCTCGAGAATATCCGGGTGGTCTCCTGAGGCTCAATCCCACATTTGCGTATGCCGAGCCTCCTTGCTCATGACCTTTGTCCAGAGTGGAATGCCTCACCGGCTCCCGGCACATGATCAGTGCATGCTCAGTCACGATATCAGTGTATGATCAGCCACGTGATCACTGACTGCAGTCACGTGATCAGCGCCTCTCAGTCACGAGATCACCGTATGATAAACACGTGATCAGTGAACGATCAGCCACGTGATCACTGCATGCTCAGTCAGGTGGTCAGATCCTGATCAGCCACGTGATCAGTGCGTGCACCGTCACATGATCAGCGCCTGTCAGTCACTGATCACTGCATGAGAAACACGTGTTCAGTGCATGAGGAGCCACGTGATCAGTGCCTGATCATCCACGTCATCAGTGCATGTGTAGTCACGTGATCAGTGCATGATAGCCACGTGATCAGTGCATGCTCAGTCACGTGATCTGTACATGATCAGCCACGTGATCAGTGCCTGCAGAGTCACGGGATCAGGGCCTGCTGAGCTGCGTGATTCCTGCCGGCTCATCTGCTTGACAATTGCCAGCTGAGCTGCGTGATTCCTGCCTGGTCACCTGCTTGATTATTGCCAGTTGAGCAGCATGATTCGTCACTGCTGAGCTCCATGCTTATTGCCTGTTGATTGCGTGGTTCGTGTCTGCTCAGCCATTTGATTATTGCCTCCTGAGGACCCTGTTCTGGCCCCACCTGCCGAGGACAAGCCCCAGCTGATCCAGGGGATTCAAAGGAGAGATGGCCTAGGCGTCTATTTATATGCTAATCAGAGATATCAAGAATAATAGTATGAGGATAGCTCAGTTGGAAAATTCGGTGGATAAAAGAGACTGAGTAGCTTGGTTTACGCGGGAGACCAATACAACTTCAAGACAAGAAGTCTGCTGGACTTACGTAGGCCGCAGGCGCCCTCTGGAATAGTGGAAGGTGCTTCACCCTAGACACCTTACCGAGTGGGTCTTAGCAGCCCAGGCATAATTAGTAAGCGTGGTGGGTTCCGCACTCCAGATGGAGACTCAGCTGGAAGTTACAGGGAAGAATGACAAGGAACTTTATGAATTGGAGCTGTAAGTTAACTCTTTGACAGAGAGAGCGAGATGGTGGTGGGGGACAGCCCCATGTAAAATCAGAGGTGAGAGCACAAAGCATTAAAGTAGGCAGACTCTGGTTTTTTTGGGGGGTAGATGCTGGATAATATCCGGGTGGATTCCTGAGGTTCGACCCCGCATTTGCGTATGCCGAGCCTCCTTCCTCATGACCTTTGTCCAGAGTGCAATGCCTCACCGGCTCCCGGCACGTGATCAGTGCAAGCTCAGTCACGATATCAGTGCATGATCAGCCACGTGATCACTGACTGCACAGTCACGTGATCAGCGCCTCTCAGTCACGTGATCACCGTATGATAAACACGTGATCAGTGAATGATCAGCCACCTGATCACTGCATGCTCAGTCAGGTGGTCAGTTCCTGATCCACCACGTGATCAGTGCCTGCACAGGCACATGATCACCGCCTGTCAGTCACTGATCACTGCAGGAGAAACACCTGATCAGTGCATGATGAGCCACGTGATCAGTGCCTGATCATTCACATCATCAGTGCATTCGCAGTCACGTGATCAGTGCATGAGAGCCACGTGTTCAGTGCATGCTCAGTCTCGTGATCAGTACTTGATCAGCCACGTGATCAGGGCCTGCAGAGTCACGTGATCAGGGCCTGCTGTGCTGCGTTATTCCTGCCGGCTCATCTGCATGATAACTGCCAGTGAGCTGCGTGATTCCTGTCTGCTCATCTGCTTGACAATTGCCAGCTGAGCTGCGTGATTCCTGCCTGGTCACCTGCTTGATTATTGCCAGTTGAGCAGCATGATTCTTCACTGCTGAGCTCCATGCTTGTTGCCTGCTGATTGCGTGGTTCATGTCTGCTCAGCTCTGTGATGATTGCCTCCTGAGGTCCCTGTTCGGGCGCCACCTGCCTGGGACCAGCCCCAGCTGATCCAGGGTATTCGAAGGAGAGACGGCCTAGGCGACTATTTATATGCTCATCAGAGATATCAAGAATAATAGTATGAGGATAGCTCAGTAGGAATATTCGGGGGAGAAAAGAGACTGAGTAGCTTGGTTTACGCGGGAGACCAATACAATTTCAAGACAAGAAGTTTGCACCACTTACGTAGGCCAAAGGCCCCCTCTCGAATAGCGGAATTTGCCTCACCCTAGACACCTTCTCGAGTGGTCTTAGCAGCCCAGGCATAATTAGTAAGCGTGGTGGGTTCCGTGCTCCAGATGGAGACTCAGCTGGAAGTTAAAGGGAAGAATGACAAGGAATTTTATGAATTGGAGCTGTAAGTTAACACATTGACAGAGAGAGCGAGATGGTGGTGGGGGACAGCCCCCAGTAAAATCAGAGGTGAGAGCACAAAGCAATAAAGTAAGCAGACTCTGGTTTTTTGGGGGGTAGATGCTCGAGAATATCCGGGTGGTCTCCTGAGGCTCGATCCCACATTTGCGTATGCCGAGCCTCCTTGCCCATGACCTTTGTCCAGAGTGGAATGCCTCACCGGCTCCCGGCACATGATCAGTGCATGCTCAGTCACGATATCAGTGTATGATCAGCCACGTGATCACTGACTGCAGTCACGTGATCAGCGCCTCTCAGTCACGAGATCACCGTATGATAAACACGGGATCAGTGAACGATCAGCCACGTGATCACTGCATGCTCAGTCAGGTGGTCAGATCCTGATCAGCCACGTGATCAGTGCCTGCACAGGCACATGATCACCGCCTGTCAGTCACTGGTCACTGCATGAGAAACACGTGTTCAGTGCATGAGGAGCCACGTGATCAGTGCCTGATCATCCACGTCATCAGTGCATGTGTAGTCACGTGATCAGTGCATGATAGCCACGTGATCAGTGCATGCTCAGTCACGTGATCTGTACGTGATCAGCCACGTGATCAGTGCCTGCAGAGTCACGGGATCAGGGCCTGCTGAGCTGCATGATTCCTGCCGGCTCATCTGCATGATAATTGCCAGCTGAGCTGCGTGATTCCTGTCTGCTCATCTGCTTGACAATTGCCAGCTGAGCTGCGTGATTCCTGCCTGGTCACCTGCTTGATTATTGCCAGTTGAGCAGCATGATTCGTCACTGCTGAGCTCCATGCTTGTTGCCTGCTGATTGCGTGGTTCATGTCTGCTCAGCTCTGTGATGATTGCCTCCTGAGGTCCCTGTTGGGGCGCCACCTGCCTGGGACCAGCCCCAGCTGATCCAGGTTATTCGAAGGAGAGACGGCCTAGGCGACTATTTATATGCTCATCAGAGATATCAAGAATAATAGTATGAGGATAGCTCAGTAGGAAAATTCGGGGGAGAAAAGAGACTGAGTAGCTTGGTTTACGCGGGAGACCAATACAACTTCAAGACAAGAAGTTTGCAGCACTTACGTAGGCCAAAGGCCCCTCTCGAATAGCGGAAGTTGCCTCACCCTAGACACCTTCTCGAGTGGTCTTAGCAGCCCAGGCATAATTAGTAAGCGTGGTGGGTTCCGCTGCTCCAGATGGAGACTCAGCTGGAAGTTAAAGGGAAGAATGACAAGGAACTTTATGAATTGGAGCTGTAAGTTAACACTTTGACAGAGAGAGCGAGATGGTGGTGGGGGACAGCCCCCAGTAAAATCAGAGGTGAGAGCACAAAGCATTAAAGTAGGCAGACTCTGGTTTTTTTCGGGGGTAGATGCTGGATAATATCCGGGTGGATTCCTGAGGTTCGACCCCGCATTTGCGTATGCCGAGCCTCCTTCCTCATGACCTTTGTCCAGAGTGCAATGCCTCACCGGCTCCCGGCACGTGATCAGTGCAAGCTCAGTCACGATATCAGTGCATGATCAGGCACGTGATCACAGACTGCACAGTCACGTGATCAGCGCCTCTCAGTCACGTGATCACCGTATGATAAACACGTGATCAGTGAATGATCAGCCACCTGATCACTGCATGCTCAGTCAGGTGGTCAGTTCCTGATCCACCACGTGATCAGTGCCTGCACAGGCACATGATCACCGCCTGTCAGTCACTGATCACTGCAGGAGAAACACCTGATCAGTGCATGATGAGCCACGTGATCAGTGCCTGATCATTCACATCATCAGTGCATTCGCAGTCACGTGATCAGTGCATGAGAGCCACGTGATCAGTGCATGCTCAGTCTCGTGATCAGTACTTGATCAGCCACGTGATCAGGGCCTGCAGAGTCACGTGATCAGGGCCTGCTGTGCTGCGTTATTCCTGCCGGCTCATCTGCATGATAACTGCCAGTGAGCTGCGTGATTCCTGTCTGCTCATCTGCTTGACAATTGCCAGCTGAGCTGCGTGATTCCTGCCTGGTCACCTGCTTGATTATTGCCAGTTGAGCAGCATGATTCTTCACTGCTGAGCTCCATGCTTGTTGCCTGCTGATTGCGTGGTTCATGTCTGCTCAGCTCTGTGATGATTGCCTCCTGAGGTCCCTGTTGGGGCGCCACCTGCCTGGGACCAGCCCCAGCTGATCCAGGGTATTCGAAGGAGAGATGGCCTAGGCGACTATTTATATGCTCATCAGAGATATCAAGAATAATAGTATGAGGATAGCTCAGTAGGAAAATTTGGGGGAGAAAAGAGACTGAGTAGCTTGGTTTACGCGGGAGACCAATACAACTTCAAGACAAGAAGTTTGCACCACTTACGTAGGCGAAAGGCCCCCTCTCGAATAGCGGAATTTGGCTCACCCTAGACACCTTCTCGAGTGGTCTTAGCAGCCCAGGCATAATTAGTAAGCGTGGTGGGTTCCGTGCTCCAGATGGAGACTCAGCTGGAAGTTAAAGGGAAGAATGACAAGGAATTTTATGAATTGGAGCTGTAAGTTAACACATTGACAGAGAGAGCGAGATGGTGGTGGGGGACAGCCCCCAGTAAAATCAGAGGTGAGAGCACAAAGCAATAAAGTAAGCAGACTCTGGTTTTTTGGGGGGTAGATGCTCGAGAATATCCGGGTGGTCTCCTGAGCCTCGATCCCGCATTTGCGTATGCCGAGCCTCCTTGCTCATGACCTTTGTCCAGAGTGGAATGCCTCACCGGCTCCCGGCACATGATCAGTGCATGCTCAGTCACGATATCAGTGTATGATCAGCCACGTGATCACTGACTGCAGTCACGTGATCAGCGCCTCTCAGTCACGAGATCACCGTATGATAAACACGTGATCAGTGAACGATCAGCCACGTGATCACTGCATGCTCAGTCAGGTGGTCAGATCCTGATCAGCCACGTGATCAGTGCGTGCACCGTCACATGATCAGCGCCTGTCAGTCACTGATCACTGCATGAGAAACACGTGTTCAGTGCATGAGGAGCCACGTGATCAGTGCCTGATCATCCACGTCATCAGTGCATGTGTAGTCACGTGATCAGTGCATGATAGCCACGTGATCAGTGCATGCTCAGTCACGTGATCTGTACGTGATCAGCCACGTGATCAGGGCCTGCAGAGTCACGGGATCAGGGCCTGCTGAGCTGCGTGATTCCTGCCGGCTCATCTGCATGATAATTGCCAGCTGAGCTGCGTAATTCCTGCCTGGTCACCTGCTTGATTATTGCCAGTTGAGCAGCATGATTCGTCACTGCTGAGCTCCATGCTTATTGCCTGTTGATTGCGTGGTTCGTGTCTGCTCAGCCATTTGATTATTGCCTCCTGAGGACCCTGTTCTGGCCCCACCTGCCGAGGACAAGCCCCAGCTGATCCAGGGGATTCAAAGGAGAGATGGCCTAGGCGTCTATTTATATGCTAATCAGAGATATCATGAATAATAGTATGAGGATAGCTCAGTTGGAAAATTCGGTGGATAAAAGAGACAGAGTAGCTTGGTTTACGCGGGAGACCAATACAACTTCAAGACAAGGAGTCTGCTGGACTTACGTAGGCCGCAGGCGCCCTCTGGAATAGTGGAAGGTGCTTCACCCTAGACACCTTACCGAGTGGGTCTTAGCAGCCCAGGCATAATTAGTAAGCGTGGTGGGTTCCGCACTCCAGATGGAGACTCAGCTGGAAGTTACAGGGAAGAATGACAAGGAACTTTATGAATTGGAGCTGTAAGTTAACTCTTTGACAGAGAGAGCGAGATGGTGGTGGGGGACAGCCCCATGTAAAATCAGAGGTGAGAGCACAAGGCATTAAAGTAGGCAGACTCTGGTTTTTTTGGGGGGTAGATGCTGGATAATATCCGGGTGGATTCCTGAGGTTCGACCCCGCATTTGCGTATGCAGAGCCTCCTTCCTCATGACCTTTGTCCAGAGTGCAATGCCTCACCGGCTCCCGGCACGTGATCAGTGCAAGCTCAGTCACGATATCAGTGCATGATCAGCCACGTGATCACTGACTGCACAGTCACGTGATCAGCGCCTCTCAGTCACGTGATCACCGTATGATAAACACGTGATCAGTGAATGATCAGCCACCTGATCACTGCATGCTCAGTCAGGTGGTCAGTTCCTGATCCACCACGTGATCAGTGCCTGCACAGGCACATGATCACCGCCTGTCAGTCACTGATCACTGCAGGAGAAACACCTGATCAGTGCATGATGAGCCACGTGATCAGTGCCTGATCATTCACATCATCAGTGCATTCGCAGTCACGTGATCAGTGCATGAGAGCCACGTGTTCAGTGCATGCTCAGTCTCGTGATCAGTACTTGATCAGCCACGTGATCAGGGCCTGCAGAGTCACGTGATCAGGGCCTGCTGTGCTGCGTTATTCCTGCCGGCTCATCTGCATGATAACTGCCAGTGAGCTGCGTGATTCCTGTCTGCTCATCTGCTTGACAATTGCCAGCTGAGCTGCGTGATTCCTGCCTGGTCACCTGCTTGATTATTGCCAGTTGAGCAGCATGATTCTTCACTGCTGAGCTCCATGCTTGTTGCCTGCTGATTGCGTGGTTCATGTCTGCTCAGCTCTGTGATGATTGCCTCCTGAGGTCCCTGTTCGGGCGCCACCTGCCTGGGACCAGCCCCAGCTGATCCAGGGTATTCGAAGGAGAGACGGCCTAGGCGACTATTTATATGCTCATCAGAGATATCAAGAATAATAGTATGAGGATAGCTCAGTAGGAAAATTCGGGGGAGAAAAGAGACTGAGTAGCTTGGTTTACGCGGGAGACCAATACAACTTCAAGACAAGAAGTTTGCACCACTTACGTAGGCCAAAGGCCCCCTCTCGAATAGCGGAATTTGCCTCACCCTAGACACCTTCTCGAGTGGTCTTAGCAGCCCAGGCATAATTAGTAAGCGTGGTGGGTTCCGTGCTCCAGATGGAGACTCAGCTGGAAGTTAAAGGGAGAATGACAAGGAATTTTATGAATTGGAGCTGTAAGTTAACACATTGACAGAGAGAGCGAGATGGTGGTGGGGGACAGCCCCCAGTAAAATCAGAGGTGAGAGCACAAAGCAATAAAGTAAGCAGACTCTGGTTTTTTGGGGGGTAGATGCTCGAGAATATCCGGGTGGTCTCCTGAGGCCTCGATCCCGCATTTGCGTATGCCGAGCCTCCTTGCTCATGACCTTTGTCCAGAGTGGAATGCCTCACCGGCTCCCGGCACATGATCAGTGCATGCTCAGTCACGATATCAGTGTATGATCAGCCACGTGATCACTGACTGCAGTCACGTGATCAGCGCCTCTCAGTCACGTGGTCACCGTATGATAAACACGGGATCAGTGAACCATCAGCCACGTGATCACTGCATGCTCAGTCAGGTGGTCAGATCCTGATCAGCCACGTGATCAGTGCGTGCACCGTCACATGATCAGCGCCTGTCAGTCACTGATCACTGCCTGAGAAACACGTGTTCAGTGCATGAGGAGCCACGTGATCAGTGCCTGATCATCCACGTCATCAGTGCATGTGTAGTCACGTGATCAGTGCATGATAGCCACGTGATCAGTGCATGCTCAGTCACGTGATCTGTACGTGATCAGCCACGTGATCAGTGCCTGCAGAGTCACGGGATCAGGGCCTGCTGAGCTGCGTGATTCCTGCCGGCTCATCTGCATGATAATTGCCAGCTGAGCTGCGTGATTCCTGTCTGCTCATCTGCTTGACAATTGCCAGCTGAGCTGCGTGGTTCCTGCCTGGTCACCTGCTTGATTATTGCCAGTTGAGCAGCATGATTCGTCACTGCTGAGCTCCATGCTTATTGCCTGTTGATTGCGTGGTTCGTGTCTGCTCAGCCATTTGTTTATTGCCTCCTGAGGACCCTGTTCTGGCCCCACCTGCCGAGGACAAGCCCCAGCTGATCCAGGGGATTCAAAGGAGAGATGGCCTAGGCGTCTATTTATATGCTAATCAGAGATATCATGAATAATAGTATGAGGATAGCTCAGTTGGAAAATTCGGTGGATAAAAGAGACTGAGTAGCTTGGTTTACGCGGGAGACCAATACAACTTCAAGACAAGAAGTCTGCTGGACTTACGTAGGCCGCAGGCGCCCTCTGGAATAGTGGAAGGTGCTTCACCCTAGACACCTTACCGAGTGGGTCTTAGCAGCCCAGGCATAATTAGTAAGCGTGGTGGGTTCCGCACTCCAGATGGAGACTCAGCTGGAAGTTACAGGGAAGAATGACAAGGAACTTTATGAATTGGAGCTGTAAGTTAACTCTTTGACAGAGAGAGCGAGATGGTGGTGGGGGACAGCCCCATGTAAAATCAGAGGTGAGAGCACAAAGCATTAAAGTAGGCAGACTCTGGTTTTTTTGGGGGGTAGATGCTGGATAATATCCGGGTGGATTCCTGAGGTTCGACCCCGCATTTGCGTATGCCGAGCCTCCTTCCTCATGACCTTTGTCCAGAGTGCAATGCCTCACCGGCTCCCGGCACGTGATCAGTGCAAGCTCAGTCACGATATCAGTGCATGATCAGCCACGTGATCACTGACTGCACAGTCACGTGATCAGCGCCTCTCAGTCACGTGATCACCGTATGATAAACACGTGATCAGTGAATGATCAGCCACCTGATCACTGCATGCTCAGTCAGGTGGACAGTTCCTGATCCACCACGTGATCAGTGCCTGCACAGGCACATGATCACCGCCTGTCAGTCACTGATCACTGCAGGAGAAACACCTGATCAGTGCATGATGAGCCACGTGATCAGTGCCTGATCATTCACATCATCAGTGCATTCGCAGTCACGTGATCAGTGCATGAGAGCCACGTGTTCAGTGCATGCTCAGTCTCGTGATCAGTACTTGATCAGCCACGTGATCAGGGCCTGCAGAGTCACGTGATCAGGGCCTGCTGTGCTGCGTTATTCCTGCCGGCTCATCTGCATGATAACTGCCAGTGAGCTGCGTGATTCCTGCCTGGTCACCTGCTTGATTATTGCCAGTTGAGCAGCATGATTCTTCACTGCTGAGCTCCATGCTTGTTGCCTGCTGATTGCGTGGTTCATGTCTGCTCAGCTCTGTGATGATTGCCTCCTGAGGTCCCTGTTCGGGCGCCACCTGCCTGGGACCAGCCCCAGCTGATCCAGGGTATTCGAAGGAGAGACGGCCTAGGCGACTATTTATATGCTCATCAGAGATATCAAGAATAATAGTATGAGGATAGCTCAGTAGGAAAATTCGGGGGAGAAAAGAGACTGAGTAGCTTGGTTTACGCGGGAGACCAATACAACTTCAAGACAAGAAGTTTGCACCACTTACGTAGGCCAAAGGCCCCCTCTCGAATAGCGGAATTTGCCTCACCCTAGACACCTTCTCGAGTGGTCTTAGCAGCCCAGGCATAATTAGTAAGCGTGGTGGGTTCCGTGCTCCAGATGGAGACTCAGCTGGAAGTTAAAGGGAAGAATGACAAGGAATTTTATGAATTGGAGCTGTAAGTTAACACATTGACAGAGAGAGCGAGATGGTGGTGGGGGACAGCCCCCAGTAAAATCAGAGGTGAGAGCACAAAGCAATATAGTAAGCAGACTCTGGTTTTTTGGGGGGTAGATGCTCGAGAATATCCGGGTGGTCTCCTGAGGCTCGATCCCACATTTGCGTATGCCGAGCCTCCTTGCTCATGACCTTTGTCCAGAGTGGAATGCCTCACCGGCTCCCGGCACATGATCAGTGCATGCTCAGTCACGATATCAGTGTATGATCAGCCACGTGATCACTGACTGCAGTCACGTGATCAGCGCCTCTCAGTCACGAGATCACCGTATGATAAACACGTGATCAGTGAACGATCAGCCACGTGATCACTGCATGCTCAGTCAGGTGGTCAGATCCTGATCAGCCACGTGATCAGTGCGTGCACCGTCACATGATCAGCGCCTGTCAGTCACTGATCACTGCATGAGAAACACGTGTTCAGTGCATGAGGAGCCACGTGATCAGTGCCTGATCATCCACGTCATCAGTGCATGTGTAGTCACGTGATCAGTGCATGATAACCACGTGATCAGTGCATGCTCAGTCACGTGATCTGTACGTGATCAGCCACGTGATCAGTGCCTGCAGAGTCACGGGATCAGGGCCTGCTGAGCTGCGTGATTCCTGCCGGCTCATCTGCATGATAATTGCCAGCTGAGCTGCGTGATTCCTGTCTGCTCATCTGCTTGACAATTGCCAGCTGAGCTGCGTGATTCCTGCCTGGTCACCTGCTTGATTATTGCCAGTTGAGCAGCATGATTCGTCACTGCTGAGCTCCATGCTTATTGCCTGTTGATTGCGTGGTTCGTGTCTGCTCAGCCATTTGATTATTGCCTCCTGAGGACCCTGTTCTGGCCCCACCTGCCGAGGACAAGCCCCAGCTGATCCAGGGGATTCAAAGGAGAGATGGCCTAGGCGTCTATTTATATGCTAATCAGAGATATCAAGAATAATAGTATGAGGATAGCTCAGTTGGAAAATTCGGTGGATAAAAGAGACTGAGTAGCTTGGTTTACGCGGGAGACCAATACAACTTCAAGACAAGAAGTCTGCTGGACTTACGTAGGCCGCAGGCGCCCTCTGGAATAGTGGAAGGTGCTTCACCCTAGACACCTTACCGAGTGGGTCTTAGCAGCCCAGGCATAATTAGTAAGCGTGGTGGGTTCCGCACTCCAGATGGAGACTCAGCTGGAAGTTACAGGGAAGAATGACAAGGAACTTTATGAATTGGAGCTGTAAGTTAACTCTTTGACAGAGAGAGCGAGATGGTGGTGGGGGACAGCCCCCTGTAAAATCAGAGGTGAGAGCACAAAGCATTAAAGTAGGCAGACTCTGGTTTTTTGGGGGGTAGATGCTGGATAATATCCGGGTGGATTCCTGAGGTTCGACCCCGCATTTGCGTATGCCGAGCCTCCTTCCTCATGACCTTTGTCCAGAGTGCAATGCCTCACCGGCTCCCAGCACGTGATCAGTGCAAGCTCAGTCACGATATCAGTGCATGATCAGCCACGTGATCACTGACTGCACAGTCACGTGATCAGCGCCTCTCAGTCACGTGATCACCGTATGATAAACACGTGATCAGTGAATGAGCAGCCACCTGATCACTGCATGCTCAGTCAGGTGGTCAGTTCCTGATCCACCACGTGATCAGTGCCTGCACAGGCACATGATCACCGCCTGTCAGTCACTGATCACTGCAGGAGAAACACCTGATCAGTGCATGATGAGCCACGTGATCAGTGCCTGATCATTCACATCATCAGTGCATTCGCAGTCACGTGATCAGTGCATGAGAGCCACGTGTTCAGTGCATGCTCAGTCTCGTGATCAGTACTTGATCAGCCACGTGATCAGGGCCTGCAGAGTCACGTGATCAGGGCCTGCTGTGCTGCGTTATTCCTGCCGGCTCATCTGCATGATAACTGCCAGTGAGCTGCGTGATTCCTGTCTGCTCATCTGCTTGACAATTGCCAGCTGAGCTGCGTGATTCCTGCCTGGTCACCTGCTTGATTATTGCCAGTTGAGCAGCATGATTCTTCACTGCTGAGCTCCATGCTTGTTGCCTGCTGATTGCGTGGTTCATGTCTGCTCAGCTCTGTGATGATTGCCTCCTGAGGTCCCTGTTCGGGCGCCACCTGCCTGGGACCAGCCCCAGCTGATCCAGGGTATTCGAAGGAGAGACGGCCTAGGCGACTATTTATATGCTCATCAGAGATATCAAGAATAATAGTATGAGGATAGCTCAGTAGGAAAATTCGGGGGAGAAAAGAGACTGAGTAGCTTGGTTTACGCGGGAGACCAATACAACTTCAAGACAAGAAGTTTGCACCACTTACGTAGGCCAAAGGCCCCCTCTCGAATAGCGGAATTTGCTCACCCTAGACACCTTCTCGAGTGGTCTTAGCAGCCCAGGCATAATTAGTAAGCGTGGTGGGTTCCGTGCTCCAGATGGAGACTCAGCTGGAAGTTAAAGGGAAGAATGACAAGGAATTTTATGAATTGGAGCTGTAAGTTAACACATTGACAGAGAGAGCGAGATGGTGGTGGGGGACAGCCCCCAGTAAAATCAGAGGTGAGAGCACAAAGCAATAAAGTAAGCAGACTCTGGTTTTTTGGGGGGTAGATGCTCGAGAATATCCGGGTGGTCTCCTGAGCCTCGATCCCGCATTTGCGTATGCCGAGCCTCCTTGCTCATGACCTTTGTCCAGAGTGGAATGCCTCACCGGCTCCCGGCACATGATCAGTGCATGCTCAGTCACGATATCAGTGTATGATCAGCCACGTGATCACTGACTGCAGTCACGTGATCAGCGCCTCTCAGTCACGTGATCACCGTATGATAAACACGTGATCAGTGAACGATCAGCCACGTGATCACTGCATGCTCAGTCAGGTGGTCAGATCCTGATCAGCCACGTGATCAGTGCGTGCACCGTCACATGATCAGCGCCTGTCAGTCACTGATCACTGCATGAGAAACACGTGTTCAGTGCATGAGGAGCCACGTGATCAGTGCCTGATCATCCACGTCATCAGTGCATGTGTAGTCACGTGATCAGTGCATGATAGCCACGTGATCAGTGCATGCTCAGTCACGTGATCTGTACGTGATCAGCCACGTGATCAGTGCCTGCAGAGTCACGGGATCAGGGCCTGCTGAGCTGCGTGATTCCTGCCGGCTCATCTGCATGATAATTGCCAGCTGAGCTGCGTGATTCCTGTCTGCTCATCTGCTTGACAATTGCCAGCTGAGCTGCGTGATTCCTGCCTGGTCACCTGCTTGATTATTGCCAGTTGAGCAGCATGATTCGTCACTGCTGAGCTCCATGCTTATTGCCTGTTGATTGCGTGGTTCGTGTCTGCTCAGCCATTTGTTTATTGCCTCCTGAGGACCCTGTTCTGGCCCCACCTGCCGAGGACAAGCCCCAGCTGATCCAGGGGATTCAAAGGAGAGATGGCCTAGGCGTCTATTTATATGCTAATCAGAGATATCATGAATAATAGTATGAGGATAGCTCAGTTGGAAAATTCGGTGGATAAAAGAGACTGAGTAGCTTGGTTTACGCGGGAGACCAATACAACTTCAAGACAAGAAGTCTGCTGGACTTACGTAGGCCGCAGGCGCCCTCTGGAATAGTGGAAGGTGCTTCACCCTAGACACCTTACCGAGTGGGTCTTAGCAGCCCAGGCATAATTAGTAAGCGTGGTGGGTTCCGCACTCCAGATGGAGACTCAGCTGGAAGTTACAGGGAAGAATGACAAGGAACTTTATGAATTGGAGCTGTAAGTTAACTCTTTGACAGAGAGAGCGAGATGGTGGTGGGGGACAGCCCCATGTAAAATCAGAGGTGAGAGCACAAAGCATTAAAGTAGGCAGACTCTGGTTTTTTTGGGGGGTAGATGCTGGATAATATCCGGGTGGATTCCTGAGGTTCGACCCCGCATTTGCGTATGCCGAGCCTCCTTGCTCATGACCTTTGTCCAGAGTGGAATGCCTCACCGGCTCCCGGCACATGATCAGTGCAAGCTCAGTCACGATATCAGTGCATGATCAGCCACGTGATCACTGACTGCACAGTCACGTGATCAGCGCCTCACAGTCACGTGATCGCCGTATGATAAACACGTGATCAGTGAACGATCAGCCACCTGATCACTGCATGCTCAGTCAGGTGGTCAGATCCTGATCAGCCACGTGATCAGTGCGTGCACCGTCACATGATCAGCGCCTGTCAGTCACTGATCACTGCATGAGAAACACGTGTTCAGTGCATGAGGAGCCACGTGATCAGTGCCTGATCATCCACGTCATCAGTGCATGTGTAGTCACGTGATCAGTGCATGATAGCCACGTGATCAGTGCATGCTCACTCACGTGATCTGTACTTGATCAGCCACGTGATCAGTGCCTGCAGAGTCACGGGATCAGGGCCTGCTGAGCTGCGTGATTCCTGCCGGCTCATCTGCATGATAATTGCCAGCTGAGCTGCGTGATTCCTGCCTGGTCACCTGCTTGATTATTGCCAGTTGAGCAGCATGATTCTTCACTGCTGAGCTCCATGCTTGTTGCCTGCTGATTGCGTGGTTCATGTCTGCTCAGCTCTGTGATGATTGCCTCCTGAGGTCCCTGTTCGGGCGCCACCTGCCTGGGACCAGCCCCAGCTGATCCAGGGTATTCGAAGGAGAGACGGCCTAGGCGACTATTTATATGCT
This sequence comes from Bos indicus, assembly GCF_029378745.1. Taxonomy (NCBI): domain Eukaryota; kingdom Metazoa; phylum Chordata; class Mammalia; order Artiodactyla; family Bovidae; genus Bos; species Bos indicus. The sequence continues at coordinate 242,083 of NW_027223721.1, forward strand.
CATCAGAGATATCAAGAATAATAGTATGAGGATAGCTCAGTAGGAAAATTCGGGGGAGAAAAGAGACTGAGTAGCTTGGTTTACGCGGGAGACCAATCCAACTTCAAGACAAGAAGTTTGCACCACTTACGTAGGCCAAAGGCCCCCTCTCGAATAGCGGAATTTGCCTCACCCTAGACACCTTCTCGAGTGGTCTTAGCAGCCCAGGCATAATTAGTAAGCATGGTGGGTTCCGTGCTCCAGATGGAGACTCAGCTGGAAGTTAAAGGGAAGAATGACAAGGAATTTTATGAATTGGAGCTGTAAGTTAACACATTGACAGAGAGAGCGAGATGGTGGTGGGGGACAGCCCCCAGTAAAATCAGAGGTGAGAGCACAAAGCAATAAAGTACGCAGACTCTGGTTTTTTGGGGGTAGATGCTCGAGAATATCCGGGTGGTCTCCTGAGGCTCGATCCCACATTTGCGTATGCCGAGCCTCCTTGCTCATGACCTTTGTCCAGAGTGGAATGCCTCACCGGCTCCCGGCACATGATCAGTGCATGCTCAGTCACGATATCAGTGTATGATCAGCCACGTGATCACTGACTGCAGTCACGTGATCAGCGCCTCTCAGTCACGTGGTCACCGTATGATAAACACGGGATCAGTGAACCATCAGCCACGTGATCACTGCATGCTCAGTCAGGTGGTCAGATCCTGATCAGCCACGTGATCAGTGCGTGCACCGTCACATGATCAGCGCCTGTCAGTCACTGATCACTGCATGAGAAACACGTGTTCAGTGCATGAGGAGCCACGTGATCAGTGCCTGATCATCCACGTCATCAGTGCATGTGTAGTCACGTGATCAGTGCATGATAGCCACGTGATCAGTGCATGCTCAGTCACGTGATCTGTACGTGATCAGCCACGTGATCAGTGCCTGCAGAGTCACGGGATCAGGGCCTGCTGAGCTGCGTGATTCCTGCCGGCTCATCTGCATGATAATTGCCAGCTGAGCTGCGTGATTCCTGTCTGCTCATCTGCTTGACAATTGCCAGCTGAGCTGCATGATTCCTGCCTGGTCACCTGCTTGATTATTGCCAGTTGAGCAGCATGATTCGTCACTGCTGAGCTCCATGCTTATTGCCTGTTGATTGCGTGGTTCGTGTCTGCTCAGCCATTTGATTATTGCCTCCTGAGGACCCTGTTCTGGCCCCACCTGCCGAGGACAAGCCCCAGCTGATCCAGGGGATTCAAAGGAGAGATGGCCTAGGCGTCTATTTATATGCTAATCAGAGATATCAAGAATAATAGTATGAGGATAGCTCAGTTGGAAAATTCGGTGGATAAAAGAGACTGAGTAGCTTGGTTTACGCGGGAGACCAATACAACTTCAAGACAAGAAGTCTGCTGGACTTACGTAGGCCGCAGGCGCCCTCTGGAATAGTGGAAGGTGCTTCACCCTAGACACCTTACCGAGTGGGTCTTAGCAGCCCAGGCATAATTAGTAAGCGTGGTGGGTTCCGCACTCCAGATGGAGACTCAGCTGGAAGTTACAGGGAAGAATGACAAGGAACTTTATGAATTGGAGCTGTAAGTTAACTCTTTGACAGAGAGAGCGAGATGGTGGTGGGGGACAGCCCCATGTAAAATCAGAGGTGAGAGCACAAAGCATTAAAGTAGGCAGACTCTGGTTTTTTTGGGGGGTAGATGCTGGATAATATCCGGGTGGATTCCTGAGGTTCGACCCCGCATTTGCGTATGCCGAGCCTCCTTCCTCATGACCTTTGTCCAGAGTGCAATGCCTCACCGGCTCCCGGCACGTGATCAGTGCAAGCTCAGTCACGATATCAGTGCATGATCAGCCACGTGATCACTGACTGCACAGTCACGTGATCAGCGCCTCTCAGTCACGTGATCACCGTATGATAAACACGTGATCAGTGAATGATCAGCCACCTGATCACTGCATGCTCAGTCAGGTGGTCAGTTCCTGATCCACCACGTGATCAGTGCCTGCACAGGCACATGATCACCGCCTGTCAGTCACTGATCACTGCAGGAGAAACACCTGATCAGTGCATGATGAGCCACGTGATCAGTGCCTGATCATTCACATCATCAGTGCATTCGCAGTCACGTGATCAGTGCATGAGAGCCACGTGTTCAGTGCATGCTCAGTCTCGTGATCAGTACTTGATCAGCCACGTGATCAGGGCCTGCAGAGTCACGTGATCAGGGCCTGCTGTGCTGCGTTATTCCTGCCGGCTCATCTGCATGATAACTGCCAGTGAGCTGCGTGATTCCTGTCTGCTCATCTGCTTGACAATTGCCAGCTGAGCTGCGTGATTCCTGCCTGGTCACCTGCTTGATTATTGCCAGTTGAGCAGCATGATTCTTCACTGCTGAGCTCCATGCTTGTTGCCTGCTGATTGCGTGGTTCATGTCTGCTCAGCTCTGTGATGATTGCCTCCTGAGGTCCCTGTTGGGGCGCCACCTGCCTGGGACCAGCCCCAGCTGATCCAGGGTATTCGAAGGAGAGACGGCCTAAGCGACTATTTATATGCTCATCAGAGATATCAAGAATAATAGTATGAGGATAGCTCAGTAGGAAAATTCGGGGGAGAAAAGAGACTGAGTAGCTTGGTTTACGCGGGAGACCAATACAACTTCAAGACAAGAAGTTTGCACCACTTACGTAGGCGAAAGGCCCCCTCTCGAATAGCGGAATTTGGCTCACCCTAGACACCTTCTCGAGTGGTCTTAGCAGCCCAGGCATAATTAGTAAGCGTGGTGGGTTCCGTGCTCCAGATGGAGACTCAGCTGGAAGTTAAAGGGAAGAATGACAAGGAATTTTATGAATTGGAGCTGTAAGTTAACACATTGACAGAGAGAGCGAGATGGTGGTGGGGGACAGCCCCCAGTAAAATCAGAGGTGAGAGCACAAAGCAATATAGTAAGCAGACTCTGGTTTTTTGGGGGGTAGATGCTCCAGAATATCCGGGTGGTCTCCTGAGGCTCGATCCCACATTTGCGTATGCCGAGCCTCCTTGCCCATGACCTTTGTCCAGAGTGGAATGCCTCACCGGCTCCCGGCACATGATCAGTGCATGCTCAGTCACGATATCAGTGTATGATCAGCCACGTGATCACTGACTGCAGTCACGTGATCAGCGCCTCTCAGTCACGAGATCACCGTATGATAAACACGTGATCAGTGAACGATCAGCCACGTGATCACTGCATGCTCAGTCAGGTGGTCAGATCCTGATCAGCCACGTGATCAGTGCGTGCACCGTCACATGATCAGCGCCTGTCAGTCACTGATCACTGTATGAGAAACACGTGTTCAGTGCATGAGGAGCCATGTGATCAGTGCCTGATCATCCACGTCATCAGGGCATGTTTAGTCACGTGATCAGTGCATGATAACCACGTGATCAGTGCATGCTCAGTCACGTGATCTGTACGTGATCAGCCACGTGATCAGTGCCTGCAGAGTCACGGGATCAGGGCCTGCTGAGCTTCGTGATTCCTGCCGGCTCATCTGCATGATAATTGCCAGCTGAGCTGCGTGATTCCTGTCTGCTCATCTGCTTGACAATTGCCAGCTGAGCTGCATGATACCTGCCTGGTCACCTGCTTGATTATTGCCAGTTGAGCAGCATGATTCGTCACTGCTGAGCTCCATGCTTATTGCCTGTTGATTGCGTGGTTCGTGTCTGCTCAGCCATTTGATTATTGCCTCCTGAGGACCCTGTTCTGGCCCCACCTGCCGAGGACAAGCCCCAGTTGATCCAGGGGATTCAAAGGAGAGATGGCCTAGGCGTCTATTTATATGCTAATCAGAGATATCAAGAATAATAGTATGAGGATAGCTCAGTTGGAAAATTCGGTGGATAAAAGAGACTGAGTAGCTTGGTTTACGCGGGAGACCAATACAACTTCAAGACAAGAAGTCTGCTGGACTTACGTAGGCCGCAGGCGCCCTCTGGAATAGTGGAAGGTGCTTCACCCTAGACACCTTACCGAGTGGGTCTTAGCAGCCCAGGCATAATTAGTAAGCGTGGTGGGTTCCGCACTCCAGATGGAGACTCAGCTGGAAGTTACAGGGAAGAATGACAAGGAACTTTATGAATTGGAGCTGTAAGTTAACTCTTTGACAGAGAGAGCGAGATGGTGGTGGGGGACAGCCCCATGTAAAATCAGAGGTGAGAGCACAAAGCATTAAAGTAGGCAGACTCTGGTTTTTTTGGGGGGTAGATGCTGGATAATATCCGGGTGGATTCCTGAGGTTCGACCCCGCATTTGCGTATGCCGAGCCTCCTTCCTCATGACCTTTGTCCAGAGTGCAATGCCTCACCGGCTCCCGGCACGTGATCAGTGCAAGCTCAGTCACGATATCAGTGCATGATCAGCCACGTGATCACTGACTGCACAGTCACGTGATCAGCGCCTCTCAGTCACGTGATCACCGTATGATAAACACGTGATCAGTGAATGATCAGCCACCTGATCACTGCATGCTCAGTCAGGTGGTCAGTTCCTGATCCACCACGTGATCAGTGCCTGCACAGGCACATGATCACCGCCTGTCAGTCACTGATCACTGCAGGAGAAACACCTGATCAGTGCATGATGAGCCACGTGATCAGTGCCTGATCATTCACATCATCAGTGCATTCGCAGTCACGTGATCAGTGCATGAGAGCCACGTGTTCAGTGCATGCTCAGTCTCGTGATCAGTACTTGATCAACCACGTGATCAGGGCCTGCAGAGTCACGTGATCAGGGCCTGCTGTGCTGCGTTATTCCTGCCGGCTCATCTGCATGATAACTGCCAGTGAGCTGCGTGATTCCTGTCTGCTCATCTGCTTGACAATTGCCAGCTGAGCTGCGTGATTCCTGCCTGGTCACCTGCTTGATTATTGCCAGTTGAGCAGCATGATTCTTCACTGCTGAGCTCCATGCTTGTTGCCTGCTGATTGCGTGGTTCATGTCTGCTCAGATCTGTGATGATTGCCTCCTGAGGTCCCTGTTCGGGCGCCACCTGCCTGGGACCAGCCCCAGCTGATCCAGGGTATTCGAAGTAGAGACGGCCTAGGCGACTATTTATATGCTCAACAGAGATATCAAGAATAATAGTATGAGGATAGCTCAGTAGGAAAATTCGGGGGAGAAAAGAGACTGAGTAGCTTGGTTTACGCGGGAGACCAATACAACTTCAAGACAAGAAGTTTGCACCACTTACGTAGGCGAAAGGCCCCCTCTCGAATAGCGGAATTTGGCTCACCCTAGACACCTTCTCGAGTGGTCTTAGCAGCCCAGGCATAATTAGTAAGCGTGGTGGGTTCCGTGCTCCAGATGGAGACTCAGCTGGAAGTTAAAGGGAAGAATGACAAGGAATTTTATGAATTGGAGGTGTAAGTTAACACATTGACAGAGAGAGCGAGATGGTGGTGGGGGACAGCCCCCAGTAAAATCAGAGGTGAGAGCACAAAGCAATATAGTAAGCAGACTCTGGTTTTTTGGGGGGTAGATGCTCGAGAATATCCGGGTGGTCTCCTGAGGCTCGATCCCACTTTTGCGTATGCCGAGCCTCCTTGCTCATGACCTTTGTCCAGAGTGGAATGCCTCACCGGCTCCCGGCACATGATCAGTGCATGCTCAGTCACGATATCAGTGTATGATCAGCCACGTGATCACTGACTGCAGTCACGTGATCAGCGCCTCTCAGTCACGAGATCACCGTATGATAAACACGTGATCAGTGAACGATCAGCCACGTGATCACTGCATGCTCAGTCAGGTGGTCAGATCCTGATCAGCCACGTGATCAGTGCGTGCACCGTCACATGATCAGCGCCTGTCAGTCACTGATCACTGCATGAGAAACACGTGTTCAGTGCATGAGGAGCCACGTGATCAGTGCCTGATCATCCACGTCATCAGTGCATGTGTAGTCACGTGATCAGTGCATGATAGCCACGTGATCAGTGCATGCTCAGTCACGTGATCTGTAAGTGATCAGCCACGTGATCAGTACCTGCAGAGTCACGGGATCAGGGCCTGCTGAGCTGCGTGATTCCTGCCGGCTCATCTGCATGATAATTGCCAGCTGAGCTGCGTGATTCCTGTCTGCTCATCTGCTTGACAATTGCCAGCTGAGCTGCATGATTCCTGCCTGGTCACCTGCTTGATTATTGCCAGTTGAGCAGCATGATTCGTCACTCCTGAGCTCCATGGTTATTGCCTGTTGATTGCGTGGTTCGTGTCTGCTCAGCCATTTGATTATTGCCTCCTGAGGACCCTGTTCTGGCCCCACCTGCCGAGGACAAGCCCCAGTTGATCCAGGGGATTCAAAGGAGAGATGGCCTAGGCGTCTATTTATATGCTAATCAGAGATATCAAGAATAATAGTATGAGGATAGCTCAGTTGGAAAATTCGGTGGATAAAAGAGACTGAGTAGCTTGGTTTACGAGGGAGACCAATACATCTTCAAGACAAGAAGTCTGCTGGACTTACGTAGGCCGCAGGCGCCCTCTGGAATAGTGGAAGGTGCTTCACCCTAGACACCTTACCGAGTGGGTCTTAGCAGCCCAGGCATAATTAGTAAGCGTGGTGGGTTCCGCTCTCCAGATGGAGACTCAGCTGGAAGTTACAGGGAAGAATGACAAGGAATTTTATGAATTGGAGCTGTAAGTTAACTCTTTGACAGAGAGAGCGAGATGGTGGTGGGGGACAGCCCCATGTAAAATCAGAGGTGAGAGCACAAAGCAATAAAGTAAGCAGACTCTGGTTTTTTGCGGGATAGATGCTCGAGAATATCCGGGTGGTCTCCTGAGGTTCGATCCCGCATTTGCGTATGCCGAGCCTCCTTGCTCATGACCTTTGTCCAGAGTGGAATGCCTCACCGGCTCCCGGCACATGATCAGTGCATGCTCAGTCACGATATCAGTGTATGATCAGCCACGTGATCACTGACTGCAGTCACGTGATCAGCGCCTCTCAGTCACGTGGTCACCGTATGATAAACACGTGATCAGTGAACGATCAGCCACGTGGTCACTGCATGCTCTGTCAGGTGGTCAGATTCTGATCAGCCACGTGATCAGTGCGTGCACCGTCACATGATCAGCGCCTGTCAGTGACTGATCACTGCATGAGAAACACGTGTTCAGTGCATGAGGAGCCACGTGATCATTGCCTGATCATCCACGTCATCAATGCATGTGTAGTCACGTGATCAGTGCATGATAGCCCCGTGATCAGTGCATGCTCAGTCACGTGATCTGTACTTGATCAGCCACGTGATCAGTGCCTGCAGAGTCACGGGATCAGGGCCTGCTGAGCTGCGTGATTCCTGCCGGGTCATCTGCATGATAATTGCCAGCTGAGCTGCGTGATTCCTGCCTGGTCACCTGCTTGATTATTGCCAGTTGTGCAGCATGATTCGTCACTGCTGAGCTCCATGCTTTTTGCCTGCTGATTGCGTGTTTTGTGTCTGCTCAGCTCTGTGATGATTGCCTCATGAGGTCCCTGTTCAGGCGCCACCTGCCGGGCACCAGCCCCAGCTGATCCAGGGTATTCAAAGGAGAGATGGCCTAGGCTTCTATTTTTATGCTAATCAGAGATATCAAGAATAATAGTATGAGGATAGCTCAGTAGGAAAATTCGGTGGAGGAAAGAGACTGAGTAGCTTGGTTTACGCGGGAGACCAATCAAAATTCAAGACAATAAGATTGCACCACTTACATAGGCCGCAGGCACCCTCTGGTATAGCGGAAGGTGCCTCACCCTAGACACCTTCTCGAGTGGGTCTTAGCAGCCCAGGCATAATTAGTAAGCCTGGTGGGTTCCGGGCTCCAGATGGAGACTCAGCTGGAAGTGAAAGGGAAGAATGACAAGGAACTTTATGAATTGGAGCTGTAAGTTAACTCTTTGACAGAGAGACCTAGATGGTGCTGGTGGACAGTCCCCAGTAAAATCATAGGTGAGAGCACAAAGCAATAAAGTAGGCAGACTCTGGTTTTTTTGGGTATAGATGTTCGAGAATAACCGGGTGGGCTCCTGAGGCTCGATCCCTCATTTGCGTATGCCGATCCTCCTTCCTCATGACTTTTGTCCACCGTGGAATGCCTCACCGGCTCCCAGCACGTGATCAGTGCGTGCTCAGTCATGATATCAGTGCATGATCAGCCACGTGATCAGTGACTGCACAGTCACGTGATCAGCGCCTCTCAGTCAGGTGTTCACCGTATGATAAACACGTGATCAGAGAACGATCAGCCACGTGATCACTGCATGCTCAGTCAGGTGGTCAGTTCCTGATCAGCCACGTGATCAGTGCGTGCACAGTCACATGTTCAGCGCCTGTCAGTCATTGATCACTGCAGGATAAACACGTGATCAGTGCATGATGAGTCAAGTGATCAGTGCCTGATCATCCACGTCATCAGTGCAGGCGCAGTAACCTGATCAGTGCATGATAGCCACGTGATCAGTGCATGCGCAATAAGGAGATCACTTCATGATCAGCCATTTTATTAGTGCATGATCATCCACGTGATCAGTGCATGATCTTCCAAGTGATTCCTACATGCGCAGTCAAGTGATCCGTGCATGATAGCCAGGTGATCAGTGCATGATCAGTCACGAGATCAGTGTATGATCAGACACGTGATCAGTGCATGTGCAGTCACATGATCAGTGCATGATATCTACGTAATCAGTGCATGATCATTTACGTGATCAGTGCATGATCAGCCACGTTATCAGTGAATGATAGCCACATGATTAGTGCATGATAGCCACGTGATCAGTGCATGATAGCCACGAGATCAGTGAATGATCAGTCATGTGATCATTGCATGATAGCCAGGTGATAAGTGCATGATCCGTCACATGATCGGTGCATGATATCTACGTTATCAGTGCATGTTCAGTCAGGTGATCAGTGAATGATCAGCCAGGTGATCAGTGCATGATAGCCACCTGATCAGTGCATGATCAGTCACATGATCAGTGTCTGATCTATCACGTTGTCAGTGTGCAATATTCACGTGACCAGTGCATGCAGTCACGTGATAAGTGCATTATAGACACGTGATCAGTGCATGACCAGTCACGTGATCAGTGTGTGAACGGTCACGTGATCAGTGCAGGATAGCCATGTGATCAGTGCATGGACAGTCAAGTGATCAGTGCATGACAGCCACGTGATCAGTGCATGATCAGTGACGTGATCAGTGTATGATCAGGTGCGTAATCAGTGCATGATAGCCATGTGATCAGTCAATGCACAGTCACGTGATCAGTGCATGATAGCCTGGTGATCAGTGCATACACAGTCAAGTGATCACTGTGAGACAGCCACGTGATCAGTGCATGATCAGTGACGTGATCAGTTATGATCAGGCGCTTGATCAGTGCATGATAGCCATGTGATCAGTGCATGCAGAGTCACGTGATCAGTGCATGATCAGTCCCATGAAAATTGCATGTTCAGACACGTGATCAGTGCCTGATAGCCACGTGATAAGTGCATGATCACTCCCGTGATCAGTGCATGAATGGCCACGTGATCAGTGCATAACAGCTACGTGATCAGTGCATGATCAGTCACGTGTTCAGTGTATGATCAGCCACGTGATCAGTGCGTTATAGCCACGTGGTCATTGAGTGATCAGTCTCGTGATCAGTGTATGATCATCCACGTGATCAGTGCATGATGAGTCACGTGATCAGGGCTAGTGCAGTCTCATGACCAGTGCATGATAGTTACATGATCAGTGCATGATCTGTCACGTGAAAAGTGCATGATCAGCCACGTAATAAGTGCATGATAGCTACGTGATCAGTGCATGATCAGTCACGTGATCAGTGTGTGAACGGTCACGTGTTCAGAGTATGATCAGCCACGTGATCAGTGCATTATAGCCAGGTAATCAGTGAATGAAAGCCACCTGATCAGTGAGTGATCAGTCTCGTGATCAGTGTATGATCATCCACGTGATCAGTGCATGGGCAGTCACGTGATCAGTGCATGATCAGTCACGTCATCAGTGCATGATCAGCCACGTTATCAGTGCATGATAGCCACGTGATCAGTGCATGATGAGTCACGTGATCAGTGCATGATCAGTCACATGATCAGTGTATGATCATCCACGTGATCAGTGCAGGGGCAGCCATGTGATAAGTGAATGATAGCCATGTGATCAGTGCATGAACTGTCCCGTGATCAGTGCATGATCAGCCAGGTGATCAGTGCATAACAGCCACGTGATCAGTGCATAATCAGTCACGTGTTCAGTGTATGATCAGCCACGTGACCAGTGCATGGGCAGTCACGTGATCAGTGCATGATTGCCACGGAATCAGTGCATGATCAGTCACGATATCACTATATGATCAGCCACGTGATCAGTGCATGATAGCTAAGTGATGAGTGCATTTTCAATCACGTGACCAGTGTATGATCACCCACGGGATCAGTGCATGATAGACACGTGATCAGTGGATGATAGCCAAGTGATCAGTGCAGGATCAGTCACGTGATCAGTGCATGATCAGTCACATGATCAGTGAATGACAGCCACCTGATCAGTGCATAATAGCCACGTGATCAGTGCATGATCAGTCACGTGATCAGTGCATGATAGCTACGTGATCAGTACATGATCAGCAACGTGAGCACTGCATGATAGCCACCTGATCACTGAATGATAGCCACCTGATCCGTGAATAATAGCCACGTGATCAGTGCATGATCAGTCACGTGATCAGTGCATGATCAGCCACGTGATGAGTGAATGATAGCCACCTGATCAGTGCATGATAGCCACGTGATCAGTGCATGATCAGTTACGGGATCAGTGGATGGGCAGTCACATCATTAGTGCAGGATCAGTCACGTGATCAGTGAATGATAGCCACCTGATCAGTGCATGATAGCCACGTAATCAGTGCCTGATCAGTCACGAGATCAGTGCGTGATCAGCCACATGATCAGTGTAAGATAGCCACGTGATCAGTTCATGATCAGTTATGTGATCAGTGCATGCGCAGTCTCGTGATCAGTGCAGGATAGCCACGTGATCAGTGCATGATCAGTCACGAGATCAGTGCATGATCAGCCACATGATCAGTGCAAGATAGCCACGTGATCAGTGCATGATCAGTTACGTGATCAGTGCATGCGTAGTCACGTGATCAGTGCATGATAGCCACGTGATCAGTACATGATGAGTCAGGTGATCTGTGCATGATCAGATACGTGAAGGGTGCATGGGCAGTCAAATGACTAGTGCCTGATACCTACGTGATCAGTGCATGATCAGTCACGTGATCAGTGCATGATCAGCCACGTGATCAGTGCATGATAGCCACGTGATCAGAGCATGATCAGGTAGGTGACCAGGGTATATTCAGCCACGTGATCAGTGCATGATAGCCACGTGATAAGTGCATGTTCAGTCACGTGATCAGTTCATGACCATCCACATGATCAGTGCATGCGCAGTCACGTGATCAGTGTATTAACATACGTGGTCAGTGCTTGCACAGTCAAATGATTAGGATTGAAAGCCACGTGATCAGTGCATGATCAGTCACGTGATCAGTGTATGATCAGCCACTAGAACAGTTCGTGCTCAGTCACGTAATCAGGGCCTACTGAGCTGAGTGATTCCTGTCAGCTCAGCTGCTTGACAATTGCCAGCTGGGCTGCGTGATTCCTGCCTGCTCATCTGCTTGATAACTGCCAGCTGAGCTGCATGATTCTTACCTGCCCATTTGCTTGATAATTGCCAGCTGAGTTGCGTGATTCCTGCCGGCTCATCCGCTTGATAATTCCCACGTGAGTTGCGTGATTCCAGCCTGCTCATCTGCTTGACATTTGCCAGCTGAGCAGTGTGATTAATGTCTGCTCAGCTGCTTGATTATTGCCAGCTGAGCAGCATGATTCATCACAGCTGAGGTCCATGATTATTGCCTACAGACTGCCTGATTCGGGCCTGCTCAGCCCTTTGATTATTGCCTCCTGAAGCACATCATCAGTGTATGATAGCCACGTGATCAGCACATGATCACTCACATGATCAGCAGCATTCAGACACGTGATCACTGCATGCTCAGTCACGTGACCAGTAAATGATCAGCCACGTGATCAGTACATGATCAGTCAGGTGATCAGTGCATGATCAGCCAAGTGATCAGTGCATGGGCAGTCAAGTGATTAGTGCCTGATAGCTACGTGATCAGTGCATGATCAGTCACGAGATCAGTGCGTGATCAGCCACATGATCAGTGCATGATCAGTCACGTGTTCAGTGTATGATCAGCCACGTGATCAGTGCGTTATAGCCACGTGATCATTGAGTGATCAGTCTCGTGATCAGTGTATGATCATCCACGTGATCAGTGCATGATGAGTCACGTGATCAGGGCTAGTGCAGTCTCATGACCAGTGCATGATAGTTACATGATCAGTGCATGATCTGTCACGTGAAAAGTGCATGATCAGCCACGTAATAAGTGCATGATAGCTACGTGATCAGTGCATGATCAGTCACGTGATCAGTGTGTGAACGGTCACGTGTTCAGAGTATGATCAGCCACGTGATCAGTGCATTATAGCCAGGTAATCAGTGAATGAAAGCCACCTGATCAGTGAGTGATCAGTCTCGTGATCAGTGTATGATCATCCACGTGATCAGTGCATGGGCAGTCACGTGATCAGTGCATGATCAGTCACGTCATCAGTGCATGATCAGCCACGTTATCAGTGCATGATAGCCACGTGATCAGTGCATGATGAGTCACGTGATCAGTGCATGATCAGTCACATGATCAGTGTATGATCATCCACGTGATCAGTGCAGGGGCAGCCATGTGATAAGTGAATGATAGCCATGTGATCAGTGCATGAACTGTCCCGTGATCAGTGCATGATCAGCCAGGTGATCAGTGCATAACAGCCACGTGATCAGTGCATAATCAGTCACGTGTTCAGTGTATGATCAGCCACGTGACCAGTGCATGGGCAGTCACGTGATCAGTGCATGATTGCCACGGAATCAGTGCATGATCAGTCACGATATCACTATATGATCAGCCACGCGATCAGTGCATGATCAGTCACGTGATCAGTGTATGATCATCCACGTGATATGTGCATGGGGAGTCAGGTGATCAGTGAATGACAAACACGTTTTCAGAGAATGATCAATCACGTGATCAGTGTACGATCAGACTCGTGATCAGTGCATGAGAGCCAGGTGATCAGTGCATGATAGCCACCTGATCAGTTCATCATCAGACACATTATCAGTGCATGATCTGTCACGTGATCAGTGTATGATATCCAAGTGATCACTGAATGCACAGTCAGGTGATCAGTGCATGATCAGCCACCTGATCAGTGCATTATCAGTCACGTGATCAGTGCATGATCAGCCACCTGATCAGTGCATGATAGCCACGTAATCAGTGCATGATCAGTCACGTGATCAGTGCAAGATCAGTTATGTTACCAGTGCATGTCCAGTCACGTTATCAGTGCATGATAGCTACATGATCACTGCCTGATTAGCCAAGTGAGCACTGCATGATAGCCCCCTGATCAGTGAATGATAGTCACCTGATCAGTGCATAGTAGCCACGTGATCAGTGCATGATCAGTCACATGATCAGTGCATGATAGCTACGTGATCAGTACATGATCAGCAACATGAGCACTGCATGATAGCCACCTGATCAGTGAATTATAGCCACCTTATCCGTGCATAATAGCCAGATGATCAGTGCATGATCAGTCACGTGATCAGTGCATTATCAGTCACGTGATCAGTGAATGATAGCCACCTGAACAGTTCATGATATCCACCTGATTAGTGCATGATACCACGTGAGCAGTGCATGATCAGTCACGGATCAGTGCATGATCAGTCACGTGATCAGCGAGTGATAGGCACCTGATCAGTGCATGATAGCCACGTGATCAGTGCATGATCAGTCCCGTGATCGGTGAATGATAGCCACTTGATCAGTGCATGATAACCACGTAATCAGTGCATGATCAGTCACGTATTCAGTGCATACGCAGTCACGTGATCAGTGCATGATAGCTAAGTGATCAGTGCATGATCAGCAATGTGAGCACTGCATGATAGCATGATCAGTGAATGAGAACCACCTGATCAATGCATAATAGCCATGTGATCAGTCTATCCTCAGTCAAGTGATCAGCCACTTGATCAGTGCATGGTCAGTCACGTATCGGTGCATGATCAGTCACGTGATCAGTGAATGATAGCCACCACATCAGTGCATGAGGGCCACTTGATCAGTCCATCATCAGTCACCTGATGAGCCACATGATCAGTGCATGATAGCCACGTGATCAGTACATGATCAGTCAGGTGATCAGTGCATGATCAGCCACGTGATCAGTGCATGGGCAGTCAAGTGATTAGTTCCTGATAGCTATGTGATCAGTGCATGATCAGTCACGAGATCAGTGCGTGATCAGCCACATGATCAGTGCAAGATAGCCATGTGATCAGTGCATGATCAGTTACGTGATCAGTGCATGCGCAGTCTCGTGATCAGTGCAGGATAGCCACGTGAACAGTGCATGATCAGTCACGTGATCAGTGCATGATCAGCCACGTGATCAGTGCATGATAGACACGTGATCAGTGGATGATAGCCAAGTGATCAGTGCAGGATCAGTCACGTGATCAGTGCATGATCAGTCACATGATCAGTGAATGACAGCCACCTGATCAGTGCATAATAGCCACGTGATCAGTGCATGATCAGTCACGTGATCAGTGCATGATAGCTACGTGATCAGTACATGATCAGCAACGTGAGCACTGCATGATAGCCACCTGATCACTGAATGATAGCCACCTGATCCGTGAATAATAGCCACGTGATCAGTGCATGATCAGTCACGTGATCAGTGCATGATCAGCCACGTGATGAGTGAATGATAGCCACCTGATCAGTGCATGATAGCCACGTGATCAGTGCATGATCAGTTACGGGATCAGTGGATGGGCAGTCACATCATTAGTGCAGGATCAGTCACGTGATCAGTGAATGATAGCCACCGGATCAGTGCATGATAGCCACGTAATCAGTGCCTGATCAGTCACGAGATCAGTGCGTGATCAGCCACATGATCAGTGCAAGATAGCCACGTGATCAGTGCATGATCAGTTATGTGATCAGTGCATGCGCAGTCTCGTGATCAGTGCAGGATAGCCACGTGATCAGTGCATGATCAGTCACGAGATCAGTGCATGATCAGCCACATGATCAGTGCAAGATAGCCACGTGATCAGTGCATGATCAGTTACGTGATCAGTGCATGCGTAGTCACGTGATCAGTGCATGATAGCCACGTGATCAGTACATGATGAGTCAGGTGATCTGTGCATGATCAGATACGTGATGAGTGCATGGGCAGTCAAGTGACTAGTGCCTGATACCTACGTGATCAGTGCATGATCAGTCACGTGATCAGTGCATGATCAGCCACGTGATCAGTGCATGATCAGCCACGTGATCAGTGCATGATAGCCACGTGATCAGAGCATGATCAGGTACGTGACCAGTGTATATTCAGCCACGTGATCAGTGCATGATAGCCACGTGATAAGTGCATGTTCAGTCACGTGATCAGTTCATGACCATCCACATGATCAGTGCATGCGCAGTCACGTGATCAGTGTATTAACATACGTGGTCAGTGCTTGCACAGTCAAATGATTAGGATTGAAAGCCACGTGATCAGTGCATGATCAGTCACGTGATCAGTGTATGATCAGCCACTAGAACAGTTCGTGCTCAGTCACGTAATCAGGGCCTACTGAGCTGAGTGATTCCTGTCAGCTCAGCTGCTTGACAATTGCCAGCTGGGCTGCGTGATTCCTGCCTGCTCATCTGCTTGATAACTGCCAGCTGAGCTGCATGATTCTTACCTGCCCATTTGCTTGATAATTGCCAGCTGAGTTGCGTGATTCCTGCCGGCTCATCCGCTTGATAATTCCCACGTGAGTTGCGTGATTCCAGCCTGCTCATCTGCTTGACATTTGCCAGCTGAGCAGTGTGATTAATGTCTGCTCAGCTGCTTGATTATTGCCAGCTGAGCAGCATGATTCATCACAGCTGAGGTCCATGATTATTGCCTACAGACTGCCTGATTCGGGCCTGCTCAGCCCTTTGATTATTGCCTCCTGAAGCACATCATCAGTGTATGATAGCCAGGTGATCAGCACATGATCACTCACATGATCAGCAGCATTCAGACACGTGATCACTGCATGCTCAGTCACGTGACCAGTAAATGATCAGCCACGTGATCAGTACATGATCAGTCAGGTGATCAGTGCATGATCAGCCAAGTGATCAGTGCATGGGCAGTCAAGTGATTAGTGCCTGATAGCTACGTGATCAGTGCATGATCAGTCACGAGATCAGTGCGTGATCAGCCACATGATCAGGGCATGATCAGTCACGTGTTCAGTGTATGATCAGCCACGTGATCAGTGCGTTATAGCCACGTGATCATTGAGTGATCAGTCTCGTGATCAGTGTATGATCATCCACGTGATCAGTGCATGATGAGTCACGTGATCAGGGCTAGTGCAGTCTCATGACCAGTGCATGATAGTTACATGATCAGTGCATGATCTGTCACGTGAAAAGTGCATGATCAGCCACGTAATAAGTGCATGATAGCTACGTGATCAGTGCATGATCAGTCACGTGATCAGTGTGTGAACGGTCACGTGTTCAGAGAATGATCAGCCACGTGATCAGTGCATTATAGCCAGGTAATCAGTGAATGAAAGCCACCTGATCAGTGAGTGATCAGTCTCATGATCAGTGTATGATCATCCACGTGATCAGTGCATGGGCAGTCACGTGATCAGTGCATGATCAGTCACGTCATCAGTGCATGATCAGCCACGTTATCAGTGCATGATAGCCACGTGATCAGTGCATGATGAGTCACGTGATCAGTGCATGATCAGTCACATGATCAGTGTATGATCATCCACGTGATCAGTGCAGGGGCAGCCATGTGATAAGTGAATGATAGCCATGTGATCAGTGCATGAACTGTCCCGTGATCAGTGCATGATCAGCCAGGTGATCAGTGCATAACAGTCACGTGATCAGTGCATGATAGCCAAGTGATCAGTGCATGATCAGGTACGTGACCAGTGTATATTCAGCCACGTGATCAGTGCATGATAGCCACGTGATCAGTGCATGATAGCCAAGTGATCAGTGCATGATCAGGTACGTGACCAGTGTATATTCAGCCACGTGATCAGTGCATGATAGCCACGTGATAAGTGCATGTTCAGTCACGTGATCAGTGCATGACCATCCACATGATCAGTGCATGGGCAGTCACGTGATCAGTGTATTAACATACGTGGTCCTTGCATGCACAGTCAAATGATTAGGATTGAAAGCCAAGTGATCAGTGCATGATCAGTCACGTGATCAGTGTATGATCAGCCACTAGAACAGTTCGTGCTCAGTCACGTAATCAGGGCCTACTGAGCTGAGTGATTCCTGTCAGCTCAGCTGCTTGACAATTGCCAGCTGGGCTGCGTGATTCCTGCCTGCTCATCTGCTTGATAACTGCCAGCTGAGCTGCATGATTCTTACCTGCCCATTTGCTTGATAATTGCCAGCTGAGTTGCGTGATTCCTGCCGGCTCATCCGCTTGATAATTCCCACGTGAGTTGCGTGATTCCAGCCTGCTCATCTGCTTGACATTTGCCAGCTGAGCAGTGTGATTAATGTCTGCTCAGCTGCTTGATTATTGCCAGCTGAGCAGCATGATTCATCACAGCTGAGGTCCATGATTATTGCCTACAGACTGCCTGATTCGGGCCTGCTCAGCCCTTTGATTATTGCCTCCTGAAGCACATCATCAGTGTATGATAGCCACGTGATCAGCACATGATCACTCACATGATCAGCAGCATTCAGACACGTGATCACTGCATGCTCAGTCACGTGACCAGTAAATGATCAGCCATGTGATTAGTGCATGATCAGTCACGTGATCAGTGCATGATCAGTCACGTGATCAGTGCATGATCATCCACGTGATATGTGCATGGGGAGTCAGGTGATCAGTGAATGACAAACACGTTTTCAGAGAATGATCAATCACGTGATCAGTGTACGATCAGACTCGTGATCAGTGCATGAGAGCCAGGTGATCAGTGCATGATAGCCACCTGATCAGTGCATCATCAGACACATTATCAGTGCATGATCTGTCACGTGATCAGTGTATGATATCCAAGTGATCACTGAATGCACAGTCAGGTGATCAGTGCATGATCAGCCACCTGATCAGTGCATTATCAGTCACGTGATCAGTGCATGATCAGCCACCTGATCAGTGCATGATAGCCACGTAATCAGTGCATGATCAGTCACGTGATCAGTGCAAGATCAGTTATGTTACCAGTGCATGTCCAGTCACGTTATCAGTGCATGATAGCTACATGATCACTGCCTGATTAGCCAAGTGAGCACTGCATGATAGCCCCCTGATCAGTGAATGATAGTCACCTGATCAGTGCATAGTAGCCACGTGATCAGTGCATGATCAGTCACATGATCAGTGCATGATAGCTACGTGATCAGTACATGATCAGCAACATGAGCACTGCATGATAGCCACCTGATCAGTGAATTATAGCCACCTTATCCGTGCATAATAGCCAGATGATCAGTGCATGATCAGTCACGTGATCAGTGCATTATCAGTCACGTGATCAGTGAATGATAGCCACCTGAACAGTTCATGATATCCACCTGATTAGTGCATGATACCACGTGAGCAGTGCATGATCAGTCACGGATCAGTGCATGATCAGTCACGTGATCAGCGAGTGATAGGCACCTGATCAGTGCATGATAGCCACGTGATCAGTGCATGATCAGTCCCGTGATCGGTGAATGATAGCCACTTGATCAGTGCATGATAACCACGTAATCAGTGCATGATCAGTCACGTATTCAGTGCATACGCAGTCACGTGATCAGTGCATGATAGCTAAGTGATCAGTGCATGATCAGCAATGTGAGCACTGCATGATAGCATGATCAGTGAATGAGAACCACCTGATCAATGCATAATAGCCATGTGATCAGTCTATCCTCAGTCAAGTGATCAGCCACTTGATCAGTGCATGGTCAGTCACGTATCGGTGCATGATCAGTCACGTGATCAGTGAATGATAGCCACCACATCAGTGCATGAGGGCCACTTGATCAGTCCATCATCAGTCACCTGATGAGCCACATGATCAGTGCATGATAGCCACGTGATCAGTACATGATCAGTCAGGTGATCAGTGCATGATCAGCCACGTGATCAGTGCATGGGCAGTCAAGTGATTAGTTCCTGATAGCTATGTGATCAGTGCATGATCAGTCACGAGATCAGTGCGTGATCAGCCACATGATCAGTGCAAGATAGCCATGTGATCAGTGCATGATCAGTTACGTGATCAGTGCATGCGCAGTCTCGTGATCAGTGCAGGATAGCCACGTGAACAGTGCATGATCAGTCACGTGATCAGTGCATGATCAGCCACGTGATCAGTGCATGATAGACACGTGATCAGTGCATGATAGCCAAGTGATCAGTGCATGATCAGTCACGTGATCAGTGCATGATCAGTCACATGATCAGTGAATGACAGCCACCTGATCAGTGCATAATAGCCACGTGATCAGTGCATGATCAGTCACGTGATCAGTGCATGATAGCTACGTGATCAGTACATGATCAGCAACGTGAGCACTGCATGATAGCCACCTGATCACTGAATGATAGCCACCTGATCCGTGAATAATAGCCACGTGATCAGTGCATGATCAGTCACGTGATCAGTGCATGATCAGCCACGTGATGAGTGAATGATAGCCACCTGATCAGTGCATGATAGCCACGTGATCAGTGCATGATCAGTTACGGGATCAGTGGATGGGCAGTCACATCATTAGTGCAGGATCAGTCACGTGATCAGTGAATGATAGCCACCGGATCAGTGCATGATAGCCACGTAATCAGTGCCTGATCAGTCACGAGATCAGTGCGTGATCAGCCACATGATCAGTGCAAGATAGCCACGTGATCAGTGCATGATCAGTTATGTGATCAGTGCATGCGCAGTCTCGTGATCAGTGCAGGATAGCCACGTGATCAGTGCATGATCAGTCACGAGATCAGTGCATGATCAGCCACATGATCAGTGCAAGATAGCCACGTGATCAGTGCATGATCAGTTACGTGATCAGTGCATGCGTAGTCACGTGATCAGTGCATGATAGCCACGTGATCAGTACATGATGAGTCAGGTGATCTGTGCATGATCAGATACGTGATGAGTGCATGGGCAGTCAAGTGACTAGTGCCTGATACCTACGTGATCAGTGCATGATCAGTCACGTGATCAGTGCATGATCAGCCACGTGATCAGTGCATGATCAGCCACGTGATCAGTGCATGATAGCCACGTGATCAGAGCATGATCAGGTACGTGACCAGTGTATATTCAGCCACGTGATCAGTGCATGATAGCCACGTGATAAGTGCATGTTCAGTCACGTGATCAGTTCATGACCATCCACATGATCAGTGCATGCGCAGTCACGTGATCAGTGTATTAACATACGTGGTCAGTGCTTGCACAGTCAAATGATTAGGATTGAAAGCCACGTGATCAGTGCATGATCAGTCACGTGATCAGTGTATGATCAGCCACTAGAACAGTTCGTGCTCAGTCACGTAATCAGGGCCTACTGAGCTGAGTGATTCCTGTCAGCTCAGCTGCTTGACAATTGCCAGCTGGGCTGCGTGATTCCTGCCTGCTCATCTGCTTGATAACTGCCAGCTGAGCTGCATGATTCTTACCTGCCCATTTGCTTGATAATTGCCAGCTGAGTTGCGTGATTCCTGCCGGCTCATCCGCTTGATAATTCCCACGTGAGTTGCGTGATTCCAGCCTGCTCATCTGCTTGACATTTGCCAGCTGAGCAGTGTGATTAATGTCTGCTCAGCTGCTTGATTATTGCCAGCTGAGCAGCATGATTCATCACAGCTGAGGTCCATGATTATTGCCTACAGACTGCCTGATTCGGGCCTGCTCAGCCCTTTGATTATTGCCTCCTGAAGCACATCATCAGTGTATGATAGCCACGTGATCAGCACATGATCACTCACATGATCAGCAGCATTCAGACACGTGATCACTGCATGCTCAGTCACGTGACCAGTAAATGATCAGCCACGTGATCAGTACATGATCAGTCAGGTGATCAGTGCATGGGCAGTCAAGTGATTAGTGCCTGATAGCTACGTGATCAGTGCATGATCAGTCACGAGATCAGTGCGTGATCAGCCACATGATCAGTGCATGATCAGTCACGTGTTCAGTGTATGATCAGCCACGTGATCAGTGCGTTATAGCCACGTGATCATTGAGTGATCAGTCTCGTGATCAGTGTATGATCATCCACGTGATCAGTGCATGATGAGTCACGTGATCAGGGCTAGTGCAGTCTCATGACCAGTGCATGATAGTTACATGATCAGTGCATGATCTGTCACGTGAAAAGTGCATGATCAGCCACGTAATAAGTGCATGATAGCTACGTGATCAGTGCATGATCAGTCACGTGATCAGTGTGTGAACGGTCACGTGTTCAGAGTATGATCAGCCACGTGATCAGTGCATTATAGCCAGGTAATCAGTGAATGAAAGCCACCTGATCAGTGAGTGATCAGTCTCGTGATCAGTGTATGATCATCCACGTGATCAGTGCATGGGCAGTCACGTGATCAGTGCATGATCAGTCACGTCATCAGTGCATGATCAGCCACGTTATCAGTGCATGATAGCCACGTGATCAGTGCATGATGAGTCACGTGATCAGTGCATGATCAGTCACATGATCAGTGTATGATCATCCACGTGATCAGTGCAGGGGCAGCCATGTGATAAGTGAATGATAGCCATGTGATCAGTGCATGAACTGTCCCGTGATCAGTGCATGATCAGCCAGGTGATCAGTGCATAACAGCCACGTGATCAGTGCATAATCAGTCACGTGTTCAGTGTATGATCAGCCACGTGACCAGTGCATGGGCAGTCACGTGATCAGTGCATGATTGCCACGGAATCAGTGCATGATCAGTCACGATATCACTATATGATCAGCCACGTGATCAGTGCATGATAGCTAAGTGATGAGTGCATTTTCAATCACGTGACCAGTGTATGATCACCCACGGGATCAGTGCATGATCAGACACGTGATCAGTGCATGATAGCCACCTGATCAGTGCATCATCAGTCACATTATCAGTGCATGATCTGTCCCGTGATCAGAGTATGATATCCACGTGATCACTGAATGATCAGCCACGTGACCAGTGCATGATAGACACGTGATCAGTGCATGATCAGTTACGTCATCATTGTATGATCCGCCACGTGATCAGTGCACGTAGCAACGCATTCAGTGCATGGTCAGTCACGTGATCAGTGCATTGACAGTCAAGTGATTAGTGCCTGATAGCTACGTGACTAGTGCATGATCAGTCACGAGATCAGTGCATGATCACCACATGATCAGTGCAAGATAGCCACGTGATCAGTGCATGATCAGTTACGTGACCAGTGCATGCGCAGTCACGTGATCAGTTCGTGATCAGCCACGTGATCAGTGCATGATAGCCACGTGATCAGTGCATGATAGCCAAGTGATCAGTGCATGATCAGGTACGTGACCAGTGTATATTCAGCCACGTGATCAGTGCATGATAGCCACGTGATAAGTGCATGTTCAGTCACGTGATCAGTGCATGACCATCCACATGATCAGTGCATGGGCAGTCACGTGATCAGTGTATTAACATACGTGGTCCGTGCATGCACAGTCAAATGATTAGGATTGAAAGCCAAGTGATCAGTGCATGATCAGTCACGTGATCAGTGTATGATCAGCCACTAGAACAGTTCGTGCTCAGTCACGTAATCAGGGCCTACTGAGCTGAGTGATTCCTGTCAGCTCAGCTGCTTGACAATTGCCAGCTGGGCTGCGTGATTCCTGCCTGCTCATCTGCTTGATAACTGCCAGCTGAGCTGCATGATTCTTACCTGCCCATTTGCTTGATAATTGCCAGCTGAGTTGCGTGATTCCTGCCGGCTCATCCGCTTGATAATTCCCACGTGAGTTGCGTGATTCCAGCCTGCTCATCTGCTTGACATTTGCCAGCTGAGCAGTGTGATTAATGTCTGCTCAGCTGCTTGATTATTGCCAGCTGAGCAGCATGATTCATCACAGCTGAGGTCCATGATTATTGCCTACAGACTGCCTGATTCGGGCCTGCTCAGCCCTTTGATTATTGCCTCCTGAAGCACATCATCAGTGTATGATAGCCACGTGATCAGCACATGATCACTCACATGATCAGCAGCATTCAGACACGTGATCACTGCATGCTCAGTCACGTGACCAGTAAATGATCAGCCATGTGATTAGTGCATGATCAGTCACGTGATCAGTGCATGATCAGTCACGTGATCAGTGCATGATCATCCACGTGATATGTGCATGGGGAGTCAGGTGATCAGTGAATGACAAACACGTTTTCAGAGAATGATCAATCACGTGATCAGTGTACGATCAGACTCGTGATCAGTGCATGAGAGCCAGGTGATCAGTGCATGATAGCCACCTGATCAGTGCATCATCAGACACATTATCAGTGCATGATCTGTCACGTGATCAGTGTATGATATCCAAGTGATCACTGAATGCACAGTCAGGTGATCAGTGCATGATCAGCCACCTGATCAGTGCATTATCAGTCACGTGATCAGTGCATGATCAGCCACCTGATCAGTGCATGATAGCCACGTAATCAGTGCATGATCAGTCACGTGATCAGTGCAAGATCAGTTATGTTACCAGTGCATGCCCAGTCACGTTATCAGTGCATGATAGCTACATGATCACTGCCTGATTAGCCAAGTGAGCACTGCATGATAGCCCCTGATCAGTGAATGATAGTCACCTGATCAGTGCATAGTAGCCACGTGATCAGTGCATGATCAGTCACATGATCAGTGCATGATAGCTACGTGATCAGTACATGATCAGCAACATGAGCACTGCATGATAGCCACCTGATCAGTGAATTATAGCCACCTTATCAGTGCATAATAGCCAGATGATCAGTGCATGATCAGTCACGTGATCAGTGCATTATCAGTCACGTGATCAGTGAATGATAGCCACCTGAACAGTTCATGATATCCACCTGATTAGTGCATGATACCACGTGAGCAGTGCATGATCAGTCACGGATCAGTGCATGATCAGTCACGTGATCAGCGAGTGATAGGCACCTGATCAGTGCATGATAGCCACGTGATCAGTGCATGATCAGTCCCGTGATCGGTGAATGATAGCCACTTGATCAGTGCATGATAACCACGTAATCAGTGCATGATCAGTCACGTATTCAGTGCATACGCAGTCACGTGATCAGTGCATGATAGCTAAGTGATCAGTGCATGATCAGCAATGTGAGCACTGCATGATAGCATGATCAGTGAATGAGAACCACCTGATCAATGCATAATAGCCATGTGATCAGTCTATCCTCAGTCAAGTGATCAGCCACTTGATCAGTGCATGGTCAGTCACGTATCGGTGCATGATCAGTCACGTGATCAGTGAATGATAGCCACCACATCAGTGCATGAGGGCCACTTGATCAGTCCATCATCAGTCACCTGATGAGCCACATGATCAGTGCATGATAGCCACGTGATCAGTACATGATCAGTCAGGTGATCAGTGCATGATCAGCCACGTGATCAGTGCATGGGCAGTCAAGTGATTAGTTCCTGATAGCTATGTGATCAGTGCATGATCAGTCACGAGATCAGTGCGTGATCAGCCACATGATCAGTGCAAGATAGCCATGTGATCAGTGCATGATCAGTTACGTGATCAGTGCATGCGCAGTCTCGTGATCAGTGCAGGATAGCCACGTGAACAGTGCATGATCAGTCACGTGATCAGTGCATGATCAGCCACGTGATCAGTGCATGATAGACACGTGATCAGTGCATGATAGCCAAGTGATCAGTGCATGATCAGTCACGTGATCAGTGCATGATCAGTCACATGATCAGTGAATGACAGCCACCTGATCAGTGCATAATAGCCACGTGATCAGTGCATGATCAGTCACGTGATCAGTGCATGATAGCTACGTGATCAGTACATGATCAGCAACGTGAGCACTGCATGATAGCCACCTGATCACTGAATGATAGCCACCTGATCCGTGAATAATAGCCACGTGATCAGTGCATGATCAGTCACGTGATCAGTGCATGATCAGCCACGTGATGAGTGAATGATAGCCACCTGATCAGTGCATGATAGCCACGTGATCAGTGCATGATCAGTTACGGGATCAGTGGATGGGCAGTCACATCATTAGTGCAGGATCAGTCACGTGATCAGTGAATGATAGCCACCGGATCAGTGCATGATAGCCACGTAATCAGTGCCTGATCAGTCACGAGATCAGTGCGTGATCAGCCACATGATCAGTGCAAGATAGCCACGTGATCAGTGCATGATCAGTTATGTGATCAGTGCATGCGCAGTCTCGTGATCAGTGCAGGATAGCCACGTGATCAGTGCATGATCAGTCACGAGATCAGTGCATGATCAGCCACATGATCAGTGCAAGATAGCCACGTGATCAGTGCATGATCAGTTACGTGATCAGTGCATGCGTAGTCACGTGATCAGTGCATGATAGCCACGTGATCAGTACATGATGAGTCAGGTGATCTGTGCATGATCAGATACGTGATGAGTGCATGGGCAGTCAAGTGACTAGTGCCTGATACCTACGTGATCAGTGCATGATCAGTCACGTGATCAGGGCATGATCAGCCACGTGATCAGGGCATGATCAGCCACGTGATCAGTGCATGATAGCCACGTGATCAGAGCATGATCAGGTACGTGACCAGTGTATATTCAGCCACGTGATCAGTGCATGATAGCCACGTGATAAGTGCATGTTCAGTCACGTGATCAGTTCATGACCATCCACATGATCAGTGCATGCGCAGTCACGTGATCAGTGTATTAACATACGTGGTCAGTGCTTGCACAGTCAAATGATTAGGATTGAAAGCCACGTGATCAGTGCATGATCAGTCACGTGATCAGTGTATGATCAGCCACTAGAACAGTTCGTGCTCAGTCACGTAATCAGGGCCTACTGAGCTGAGTGATTCCTGTCAGCTCAGCTGCTTGACAATTGCCAGCTGGGCTGCGTGATTCCTGCCTGCTCATCTGCTTGATAACTGCCAGCTGAGCTGCATGATTCTTACCTGCCCATTTGCTTGATAATTGCCAGCTGAGTTGCGTGATTCCTGCCGGCTCATCCGCTTGATAATTCCCACGTGAGTTGCGTGATTCCAGCCTGCTCATCTGCTTGACATTTGCCAGCTGAGCAGTGTGATTAATGTCTGCTCAGCTGCTTGATTATTGCCAGCTGAGCAGCATGATTCATCACAGCTGAGGTCCATGATTATTGCCTACAGACTGCCTGATTCGGGCCTGCTCAGCCCTTTGATTATTGCCTCCTGAAGCACATCATCAGTGTATGATAGCCACGTGATCAGCACATGATCACTCACATGATCAGCAGCATTCAGACACGTGATCACTGCATGCTCAGTCACGTGACCAGTAAATGATCAGCCACGTGATCAGTACATGATCAGTCAGGTGATCAGTGCATGGGCAGTCAAGTGATTAGTGCCTGATAGCTACGTGATCAGTGCATGATCAGTCACGAGATCAGTGCGTGATCAGCCACATGATCAGTGCATGATCAGTCACGTGTTCAGTGTATGATCAGCCACGTGATCAGTGCGTTATAGCCACGTGATCATTGAGTGATCAGTCTCGTGATCAGTGTATGATCATCCACGTGATCAGTGCATGATGAGTCACGTGATCAGGGCTAGTGCAGTCTCATGACCAGTGCATGATAGTTACATGATCAGTGCATGATCTGTCACGTGAAAAGTGCATGATCAGCCACGTAATAAGTGCATGATAGCTACGTGATCAGTGCATGATCAGTCACGTGATCAGTGTGTGAACGGTCACGTGTTCAGAGTATGATCAGCCACGTGATCAGTGCATTATAGCCAGGTAATCAGTGAATGAAAGCCACCTGATCAGTGAGTGATCAGTCTCGTGATCAGTGTATGATCATCCACGTGATCAGTGCATGGGCAGTCACGTGATCAGTGCATGATCAGTCACGTCATCAGTGCATGATCAGCCACGTTATCAGTGCATGATAGCCACGTGATCAGTGCATGATGAGTCACGTGATCAGTGCATGATCAGTCACATGATCAGTGTATGATCATCCACGTGATCAGTGCAGGGGCAGCCATGTGATAAGTGAATGATAGCCATGTGATCAGTGCATGAACTGTCCCGTGATCAGTGCATGATCAGCCAGGTGATCAGTGCATAACAGCCACGTGATCAGTGCATAATCAGTCACGTGTTCAGTGTATGATCAGCCACGTGACCAGTGCATGGGCAGTCACGTGATCAGTGCATGATTGCCACGGAATCAGTGCATGATCAGTCACGATATCACTATATGATCAGCCACGTGATCAGTGCATGATAGCTAAGTGATGAGTGCATTTTCAATCACGTGACCAGTGTATGATCACCCACGGGATCAGTGCATGATCAGACACGTGATCAGTGCATGATAGCCACCTGATCAGTGCATCATCAGTCACATTATCAGTGCATGATCTGTCCCGTGATCAGAGTATGATATCCACGTGATCACTGAATGATCAGCCACGTGACCAGTGCATGATAGACACGTGATCAGTGGATGATCAGTTACGTCATCATTGTATGATCCGCCACGTGATCAGTGCACGTAGCAACGCATTCAGTGCATGGTCAGTCACGTGATCAGTGCATTGACAGTCAAGTGATTAGTGCCTGATAGCTACGTGACTAGTGCATGATCAGTCACGAGATCAGTGCATGATCACCACATGATCAGTGCAAGATAGCCACGTGATCAGTGCATGATCAGTTACGTGACCAGTGCATGCGCAGTCACGTGATCAGTTCGTGATCAGCCACGTGATCAGTGCATGATAGCCACGTGATCAGTGCATGATAGCCAAGTGATCAGTGCATGATCAGGTACGTGACCAGTGTATATTCAGCCACGTGATCAGTGCATGATAGCCACGTGATAAGTGCATGTTCAGTCACGTGATCAGTGCATGACCATCCACATGATCAGTGCATGGGCAGTCACGTGATCAGTGTATTAACATACGTGGTCCGTGCATGCACAGTCAAATGATTAGGATTGAAAGCCAAGTGATCAGTGCATGATCAGTCACGTGATCAGTGTATGATCAGCCACTAGAACAGTTCGTGCTCAGTCACGTAATCAGGGCCTACTGAGCTGAGTGATTCCTGTCAGCTCAGCTGCTTGACAATTGCCAGCTGGGCTGCGTGATTCCTGCCTGCTCATCTGCTTGATAACTGCCAGCTGAGCTGCATGATTCTTACCTGCCCATTTGCTTGATAATTGCCAGCTGAGTTGCGTGATTCCTGCCGGCTCATCCGCTTGATAATTCCCACGTGAGTTGCGTGATTCCAGCCTGCTCATCATTTGCCAGCTGAGCAGTGTGATTAATGTCTGCTCAGCTGCTTGATTATTGCCAGCTGAGCAGCATGATTCATCACAGCTGAGGTCCATGATTATTGCCTACAGACTGCCTGATTCGGGCCTGCTCAGCCCTTTGATTATTGCCTCCTGAAGCACATCATCAGTGTATGATAGCCACGTGATCAGCACATGATCACTCACATGATCAGCAGCATTCAGACACGTGATCACTGCATGCTCAGTCACGTGACCAGTAAATGATCAGCCATGTGATTAGTGCATGATCAGTCACGTGATCAGTGCATGATCAGTCACGTGATCAGTGCATGATCATCCACGTGATATGTGCATGGGGAGTCAGGTGATCAGTGAATGACAAACACGTTTTCAGAGAATGATCAATCACGTGATCAGTGTACGATCAGACTCGTGATCAGTGCATGAGAGCCAGGTGATCAGTGCATGATAGCCACCTGATCAGTGCATCATCAGACACATTATCAGTGCATGATCTGTCACGTGATCAGTGTATGATATCCAAGTGATCACTGAATGCACACTCAGGTGATCATTGCATGATCAGCCACCTGATCAGTGCATTATCAGTCACGTGATCAGTGCATGATCAGCCACCTGATCAGTGCATGATAGCCACGTAATCAGTGCATGATCAGTCACGTGATCAGTGCAAGATCAGTTATGTTACCAGTGCATGTCCAGTCACGTTATCAGTGCATGATAGCTACATGATCACTGCCTGATTAGCCAAGTGAGCACTGCATGATAGCCCCCTGATCAGTGAATGATAGTCACCTGATCAGTGCATAGTAGCCACGTGATCAGTGCATGATCAGTCACATGATCAGTGCATGATAGCTACGTGATCAGTACATGATCAGCAACGTGAGCACTGCATGATAGCCACCTGATCAGTGAATTATGGCCACCTTATCCGTGCATAATAGCCAGATGATCAGTGCATGATCAGTCACGTGATCAGTGCATTATCAGTCACGTGATCAGTGAATGATAGCCACCTGAACAGTTCATGATATCCACCTGATTAGTGCATGATACCACGTGAGCAGTGCATGATCAGTCACGGATCAGTGCATGATCAGTCACGTGATCAGCGAGTGATAGGCACCTGATCAGTGCATGATAGCCACGTGATCAGTGCATGATCAGTCCCGAGATCGGTGAATGATAGCCACTTGATCAGTGCATGATAACCACGTAATCAGTGCATGATCAGTCACGTATTCAGTGCATACGCAGTCACGTGATCAGTGCATGATAGCTAAGTGATCAGTGCATGATCAGCAATGTGAGCACTGCATGATAGCATGATCAGTGAATGAGAACCACCTGATCAATGCATAATAGCCATGTGATCAGTCTATCCTCAGTCAAGTGATCAGCCACTTGATCAGTGCATGGTCAGTCACGTATCGGTGCATGATCAGTCACGTGATCAGTGAATGATAGCCACCACATCAGTGCATGAGGGCCACTTGATCAGTCCATCATCAGTCACCTGATGAGCCACATGATCAGTGCATGATAGCCACGTGATCAGTACATGATCAGTCAGGTGATCAGTGCATGATCAGCCACGTGATCAGTGCATGGGCAGTCAAGTGATTAGTTCCTGATAGCTATGTGATCAGTGCATGATCAGTCACGAGATCAGTGCGTGATCAGCCACATGATCAGTGCAAGATAGCCATGTGATCAGTGCATGATCAGTTACGTGATCAGTGCATGCGCAGTCTCGTGATCAGTGCAGGATAGCCACGTGAACAGTGCATGATCAGTCACGTGATCAGTGCATGATCAGCCACGTGATCAGTGCATGATAGACACGTGATCAGTGCATGATAGCCAAGTGATCAGTGCATGATCAGTCACGTGATCAGTGCATGATCAGTCACATGATCAGTGAATGACAGCCACCTGATCAGTGCATAATAGCCACGTGATCAGTGCATGATCAGTCACGTGATCAGTGCATGATAGCTACGTGATCAGTACATGATCAGCAACGTGAGCACTGCATGATAGCCACCTGATCACTGAATGATAGCCACCTGATCCGTGAATAATAGCCACGTGATCAGTGCATGATCAGTCACGTGATCAGTGCATGATCAGCCACGTGATGAGTGAATGATAGCCACCTGATCAGTGCATGATAGCCACGTGATCAGTGCATGATCAGTTACGGGATCAGTGGATGGGCAGTCACATCATTAGTGCAGGATCAGTCACGTGATCAGTGAATGATAGCCACCGGATCAGTGCATGATAGCCACGTAATCAGTGCCTGATCAGTCACGAGATCAGTGCGTGATCAGCCACATGATCAGTGCAAGATAGCCACGTGATCAGTGCATGATCAGTTATGTGATCAGTGCATGCGCAGTCTCGTGATCAGTGCAGGATAGCCACGTGATCAGTGCATGATCAGTCACGAGATCAGTGCATGATCAGCCACATGATCAGTGCAAGATAGCCACGTGATCAGTGCATGATCAGTTACGTGATCAGTGCATGCGTAGTCACGTGATCAGTGCATGATAGCCACGTGATCAGTACATGATGAGTCAGGTGATCTGTGCATGATCAGATACGTGATGAGTGCATGGGCAGTCAAGTGACTAGTGCCTGATACCTACGTGATCAGTGCATGATCAGTCACGTGATCAGTGCATGATCAGCCACGTGATCAGTGCATGATCAGCCACGTGATCAGTGCATGATAGCCACGTGATCAGAGCATGATCAGGTACGTGACCAGTGTATATTCAGCCACGTGATCAGTGCATGATAGCCACGTGATAAGTGCATGTTCAGTCACGTGATCAGTTCATGACCATCCACATGATCAGTGCATGCGCAGTCACGTGATCAGTGTATTAACATACGTGGTCAGTGCTTGCACAGTCAAATGATTAGGATTGAAAGCCACGTGATCAGTGCATGATCAGTCACGTGATCAGTGTATGATCAGCCACTAGAACAGTTCGTGCTCAGTCACGTAATCAGGGCCTACTGAGCTGAGTGATTCCTGTCAGCTCAGCTGCTTGACAATTGCCAGCTGGGCTGCGTGATTCCTGCCTGCTCATCTGCTTGATAACTGCCAGCTGAGCTGCATGATTCTTACCTGCCCATTTGCTTGATAATTGCCAGCTGAGTTGCGTGATTCCTGCCGGCTCATCCGCTTGATAATTCCCACGTGAGTTGCGTGATTCCAGCCTGCTCATCTGCTTGACATTTGCCAGCTGAGCAGTGTGATTAATGTCTGCTCAGCTG
Organism: Bos indicus; assembly: GCF_029378745.1. Taxonomy (NCBI): domain Eukaryota; kingdom Metazoa; phylum Chordata; class Mammalia; order Artiodactyla; family Bovidae; genus Bos; species Bos indicus. The sequence continues at coordinate 274,226 of NW_027223721.1, forward strand.
CTTGATTATTGCCAGCTGAGCAGCATGATTCATCACAGCTGAGGTCCATGATTATTGCCTACAGACTGCCTGATTCGGGCCTGCTCAGCCCTTTGATTATTGCCTCCTGAAGCACATCATCAGTGTATGATAGCCACGTGATCAGCACATGATCACTCACATGATCAGCAGCATTCAGACACGTGATCACTGCATGCTCAGTCACGTGACCAGTAAATGATCAGCCACGTGATCAGTACATGATCAGTCAGGTGATCAGTGCATGGGCAGTCAAGTGATTAGTGCCTGATAGCTACGTGATCAGTGCATGATCAGTCACGAGATCAGTGCGTGATCAGCCACATGATCAGTGCATGATCAGTCACGTGTTCAGTGTATGATCAGCCACGTGATCAGTGCGTTATAGCCACGTGATCATTGAGTGATCAGTCTCGTGATCAGTGTATGATCATCCACGTGATCAGTGCATGATGAGTCACGTGATCAGGGCTAGTGCAGTCTCATGACCAGTGCATGATAGTTACATGATCAGTGCATGATCTGTCACGTGAAAAGTGCATGATCAGCCACGTAATAAGTGCATGATAGCTACGTGATCAGTGCATGATCAGTCACGTGATCAGTGTGTGAACGGTCACGTGTTCAGAGTATGATCAGCCACGTGATCAGTGCATTATAGCCAGGTAATCAGTGAATGAAAGCCACCTGATCAGTGAGTGATCAGTCTCGTGATCAGTGTATGATCATCCACGTGATCAGTGCATGGGCAGTCACGTGATCAGTGCATGATCAGTCACGTCATCAGTGCATGATCAGCCACGTTATCAGTGCATGATAGCCACGTGATCAGTGCATGATGAGTCACGTGATCAGTGCATGATCAGTCACATGATCAGTGTATGATCATCCACGTGATCAGTGCAGGGGCAGCCATGTGATAAGTGAATGATAGCCATGTGATCAGTGCATGAACTGTCCCGTGATCAGTGCATGATCAGCCAGGTGATCAGTGCATAACAGCCACGTGATCAGTGCATAATCAGTCACGTGTTCAGTGTATGATCAGCCACGTGACCAGTGCATGGGCAGTCACGTGATCAGTGCATGATTGCCACGGAATCAGTGCATGATCAGTCACGATATCACTATATGATCAGCCACGTGATCAGTGCATGATAGCTAAGTGATGAGTGCATTTTCAATCACGTGACCAGTGTATGATCACCCACGGGATCAGTGCATGATCAGACACGTGATCAGTGCATGATAGCCACCTGATCAGTGCATCATCAGTCACATTATCAGTGCATGATCTGTCCCGTGATCAGAGTATGATATCCACGTGATCACTGAATGATCAGCCACGTGACCAGTGCATGATAGACACGTGATCAGTGGATGATCAGTTACGTCATCATTGTATGATCCGCCACGTGATCAGTGCACGTAGCAACGCATTCAGTGCATGGTCAGTCACGTGATCAGTGCATTGACAGTCAAGTGATTAGTGCCTGATAGCTACGTGACTAGTGCATGATCAGTCACGAGATCAGTGCATGATCAGCCACATGATCAGTGCAAGATAGCCACGTGATCAGTGCATGATCAGTTACGTGACCAGTGCATGCGCAGTCACGTGATCAGTTCGTGATCAGCCACGTGATCAGTGCATGATAGCCACGTGATCAGTGCATGATAGCCAAGTGATCAGTGCATGATCAGGTACGTGACCAGTGTATATTCAGCCACGTGATCAGTGCATGATAGCCACGTGATCACTGCATGGTCAGTCACGTGACCAGTAAATGATCAGCCATGTGATTAGTGCATGATCAGTCACGTGATCAGTGTATGATCATCCACGTGATATGTGCATGGGGAGTCAGGTGATCAGTGAATGACAAACACGTTTTCAGAGAATGATCAATCACGTGATCAGTGTACGATCAGACTCGTGATCAGTGCATGAGAGCCAGGTGATCAGTGCATGATAGCCACCTGATCAGTGCATCATCAGACACATTATCAGTGCATGATCTGTCACGTGATCAGTGTATGATATCCAAGTGATCACTGAATGCACAGTCAGGTGATCAGTGCATGATCAGCCACCTGATCAGTGCATTATCAGTCACGTGATCAGTGCATGATCAGCCACCTGATCAGTGCATGATAGCCACGTAATCAGTGCATGATCAGTCACGTGATCAGTGCAAGATCAGTTATGTTACCAGTGCATGTCCAGTCACGTTATCAGTGCATGATAGCTACATGATCACTGCCTGATTAGCCAAGTGAGCACTGCATGATAGCCCCCTGATCAGTGAATGATAGTCACCTGATCAGTGCATAGTAGCCACGTGATCAGTGCATGATCAGTCACATGATCAGTGCATGATAGCTACGTGATCAGTACATGATCAGCAACATGAGCACTGCATGATAGCCACCTGATCAGTGAATTATAGCCACCTTATCCGTGCATAATAGCCAGATGATCAGTGCATGATCAGTCACGTGATCAGTGCATTATCAGTCACGTGATCAGTGAATGATAGCCACCTGAACAGTTCATGATATCCACCTGATTAGTGCATGATACCACGTGAGCAGTGCATGATCAGTCACGGATCAGTGCATGATCAGTCACGTGATCAGCGAGTGATAGGCACCTGATCAGTGCATGATAGCCACGTGATCAGTGCATGATCAGTCCCGTGATCGGTGAATGATAGCCACTTGATCAGTGCATGATAACCACGTAATCAGTGCATGATCAGTCACGTATTCAGTGCATACGCAGTCACGTGATCAGTGCATGATAGCTAAGTGATCAGTGCATGATCAGCAATGTGAGCACTGCATGATAGCATGATCAGTGAATGAGAACCACCTGATCAATGCATAATAGCCATGTGATCAGTCTATCCTCAGTCAAGTGATCAGCCACTTGATCAGTGCATGGTCAGTCACGTATCGGTGCATGATCAGTCACGTGATCAGTGAATGATAGCCACCACATCAGTGCATGAGGGCCACTTGATCAGTCCATCATCAGTCACCTGATGAGCCACATGATCAGTGCATGATAGCCACGTGATCAGTACATGATCAGTCAGGTGATCAGTGCATGATCAGCCACGTGATCAGTGCATGGGCAGTCAAGTGATTAGTTCCTGATAGCTATGTGATCAGTGCATGATCAGTCACGAGATCAGTGCGTGATCAGCCACATGATCAGTGCAAGATAGCCATGTGATCAGTGCATGATCAGTTACGTGATCAGTGCATGCGCAGTCTCGTGATCAGTGCAGGATAGCCACGTGAACAGTGCATGATCAGTCACGTGATCAGTGCATGATCAGCCACGTGATCAGTGCATGATAGACACGTGATCAGTGCATGATAGCCAAGTGATCAGTGCATGATCAGTCACGTGATCAGTGCATGATCAGTCACATGATCAGTGAATGACAGCCACCTGATCAGTGCATAATAGCCACGTGATCAGTGCATGATCAGTCACGTGATCAGTGCATGATAGCTACGTGATCAGTACATGATCAGCAACGTGAGCACTGCATGATAGCCACCTGATCACTGAATGATAGCCACCTGATCCGTGAATAATAGCCACGTGATCAGTGCATGATCAGTCACGTGATCAGTGCATGATCAGCCACGTGATGAGTGAATGATAGCCACCTGATCAGTGCATGATAGCCACGTGATCAGTGCATGATCAGTTACGGGATCAGTGGATGGGCAGTCACATCATTAGTGCAGGATCAGTCACGTGATCAGTGAATGATAGCCACCTGATCAGTGCATGATAGCCACGTAATCAGTGCCTGATCAGTCACGAGATCAGTGCGTGATCAGCCACATGATCAGTGCAAGATAGCCACGTGATCAGTGCATGATCAGTTACGTGATCAGTGCATGCGCAGTCTCGTGATCAGTGCAGGATAGCCACGTGATCAGTACATGATGAGTCAGGTGATCTGTGCATGATCAGATACGTGATGAGTGCATGGGCAGTCAAGTGACTAGTGCCTGATACCTACGTGATCAGTGCATGATCAGTCACGTGATCAGTTCATGATCAGCCACGTGATCAGTGCATGATCAGCCACGTGATCAGTGCATGATAGCCACGTGATCAGAGCATGATCAGGTACGTGACCAGTGTATATTCAGCCACGTGATCAGTGCATGATAGCCACGTGATAAGTGCATGTTCAGTCACGTGATCAGTGCATGACCATCCACATGATCAGTGCATGCGCAGTCACGTGATCAGTGTATTAACATACGTGGTCAGTGCTTGCACAGTCAAATGATTAGGATTGAAAGCCACGTGATCAGTGCATGATCAGTCACGTGATCAGTGTATGATCAGCCACTAGAACAGTTCGTGCTCAGTCACGTAATCAGGGCCTACTGAGCTGAGTGATTCCTGTCAGCTCAGCTGCTTGACAATTGCCAGCTGGGCTGCGTGATTCCTGCCTGCTCATCTGCTTGATAACTGCCAGCTGAGCTGCATGATTCTTACCTGCCCATTTGCTTGATAATTGCCAGCTGAGTTGCGTGATTCCTGCCGGCTCATCCGCTTGATAATTCCCACGTGAGTTGCGTGATTCCAGCCTGCTCATCTGCTTGACATTTGCCAGCTGAGCAGTGTGATTAATGTCTGCTCAGCTGCTTGATTATTGCCAGCTGAGCAGCATGATTCATCACAGCTGAGGTCCATGATTATTGCCTACAGACTGCCTGATTCGGGCCTGCTCAGCCCTTTGATTATTGCCTCCTGAAGCACATCATCAGTGTATGATAGCCACGTGATCAGCACATGATCACTCACATGATCAGCAGCATTCAGACACGTGATCACTGCATGCTCAGTCACGTGACCAGTAAATGATCAGCCACGTGATCAGTACATGATCAGTCAGGTGATCAGTGCATGATCAGCCAAGTGATCAGTGCATGGGCAGTCAAGTGATTAGTGCCTGATAGCTACGTGATCAGTGCATGATCAGTCACGAGATCAGTGCGTGATCAGCCACATGATCAGTGCATGATCAGTCACGTGTTCAGTGTATGATCAGCCACGTGATCAGTGCGTTATAGCCACGTGATCATTGAGTGATCAGTCTCGTGATCAGTGTATGATCATCCACGTGATCAGTGCATGATGAGTCACGTGATCAGGGCTAGTGCAGTCTCATGACCAGTGCATGATAGTTACATGATCAGTGCATGATCTGTCACGTGAAAAGTGCATGATCAGCCACGTAATAAGTGCATGATAGCTACGTGATCAGTGCATGATCAGTCACGTGATCAGTGTGTGAACGGTCACGTGTTCAGAGTATGATCAGCCACGTGATCAGTGCATTATAGCCAGGTAATCAGTGAATGAAAGCCACCTGATCAGTGAGTGATCAGTCTCGTGATCAGTGTATGATCATCCACGTGATCAGTGCATGGGCAGTCACGTGATCAGTGCATGATCAGTCACGTCATCAGTGCATGATCAGCCACGTTATCAGTGCATGATAGCCACGTGATCAGTGCATGATGAGTCACGTGATCAGTGCATGATCAGTCACATGATCAGTGTATGATCATCCACGTGATCAGTGCAGGGGCAGCCATGTGATAAGTGAATGATAGCCATGTGATCAGTGCATGAACTGTCCCGTGATCAGTGCATGATCAGCCAGGTGATCAGTGCATAACAGCCACGTGATCAGTGCATAATCAGTCACGTGTTCAGTGTATGATCAGCCACGTGACCAGTGCATGGGCAGTCACGTGATCAGTGCATGATTGCCACGGAATCAGTGCATGATCAGTCACGATATCACTATATGATCAGCCACGTGATCAGTGCATGATAGCTAAGTGATGAGTGCATTTTCAATCACGTGACCAGTGTATGATCACCCACGGGATCAGTGCATGATCAGACACGTGATCAGTGCATGATAGCCACCTGATCAGTGCATCATCAGTCACATTATCAGTGCATGATCTGTCCCGTGATCAGAGTATGATATCCACGTGATCACTGAATGATCAGCCACGTGACCAGTGCATGATAGACACGTGATCAGTGCATGATCAGTTACGTCATCATTGTATGATCCGCCACGTGATCAGTGCACGTAGCAACGCATTCAGTGCATGGTCAGTCACGTGATCAGTGCATTGACAGTCAAGTGATTAGTGCCTGATAGCTACGTGACCAGTGCATGATCAGTCACGAGATCAGTGCATGATCACCACATGATCAGTGCAAGATAGCCACGTGATCAGTGCATGATCAGTTACGTGACCAGTGCATGCGCAGTCACGTGATCAGTTCGTGATCAGCCACGTGATCAGTGCATGATAGCCACGTGATCAGTGCATGATAGCCAAGTGATCAGTGCATGATCAGGTACGTGACCAGTGTATATTCAGCCACGTGATCAGTGCATGATAGCCACGTGATAAGTGCATGTTCAGTCACGTGATCAGTGCATGACCATCCACATGATCAGTGCATGCGCAGTCACGTGATCAGTGTATTAACATACGTGGTCCGTGCATGCACAGTCAAATGATTAGGATTGAAAGCCACGTGATCAGTGCATGATCAGTCACGTGATCAGTGTATGATCAGCCACTAGAACAGTTCGTGCTCAGTCACGTAATCAGGGCCTACTGAGCTGAGTGATTCCTGTCAGCTCAGCTGCTTGACAATTGCCAGCTGGGCTGCGTGATTCCTGCCTGCTCATCTGCTTGATAACTGCCAGCTGAGCTGCATGATTCTTACCTGCCCATTTGCTTGATAATTGCCAGCTGAGTTGCGTGATTCCTGCCGGCTCATCCGCTTGATAATTCCCACGTGAGTTGCGTGATTCCAGCCTGCTCATCTGCTTGACATTTGCCAGCTGAGCAGTGTGATTAATGTCTGCTCAGCTGCTTGATTATTGCCAGCTGAGCAGCATGATTCATCACAGCTGAGGTCCATGATTATTGCCTACAGACTGCCTGATTCGGGCCTGCTCAGCCCTTTGATTATTGCCTCCTGAAGCACATCATCAGTGTATGATAGCCACGTGATCAGCACATGATCACTCACATGATCAGCAGCATTCAGACACGTGATCACTGCATGCTCAGTCACGTGACCAGTAAATGATCAGCCACGTGATCAGTACATGATCAGTCAGGTGATCAGTGCATGATCAGCCAAGTGATCAGTGCATGGGCAGTCAAGTGATTAGTGCCTGATAGCTACGTGATCAGTGCATGATCAGTCACGAGATCAGTGCGTGATCAGCCACATGATCAGTGCATGATCAGTCACGTGTTCAGTGTATGATCAGCCACGTGATCAGTGCGTTATAGCCACGTGATCATTGAGTGATCAGTCTCGTGATCAGTGTATGATCATCCACGTGATCAGTGCATGATGAGTCACGTGATCAGGGCTAGTGCAGTCTCATGACCAGTGCATGATAGTTACATGATCAGTGCATGATCTGTCACGTGAAAAGTGCATGATCAGCCACGTAATAAGTGCATGATAGCTACGTGATCAGTGCATGATCAGTCACGTGATCAGTGTGTGAACGGTCACGTGTTCAGAGTATGATCAGCCACGTGATCAGTGCATTATAGCCAGGTAATCAGTGAATGAAAGCCACCTGATCAGTGAGTGATCAGTCTCGTGATCAGTGTATGATCATCCACGTGATCAGTGCATGGGCAGTCACGTGATCAGTGCATGATCAGTCACGTCATCAGTGCATGATCAGCCACGTTATCAGTGCATGATAGCCACGTGATCAGTGCATGATGAGTCACGTGATCAGTGCATGATCAGTCACATGATCAGTGTATGATCATCCACGTGATCAGTGCAGGGGCAGCCATGTGATAAGTGAATGATAGCCATGTGATCAGTGCATGAACTGTCCCGTGATCAGTGCATGATCAGCCAGGTGATCAGTGCATAACAGCCACGTGATCAGTGCATAATCAGTCACGTGTTCAGTGTATGATCAGCCACGTGACCAGTGCATGGGCAGTCACGTGATCAGTGCATGATTGCCACGGAATCAGTGCATGATCAGTCACGATATCACTATATGATCAGCCACGTGATCAGTGCATGATAGCTAAGTGATGAGTGCATTTTCAATCACGTGACCAGTGTATGATCACCCACGGGATCAGTGCATGATCAGACACGTGATCAGTGCATGATAGCCACCTGATCAGTGCATCATCAGTCACATTATCAGTGCATGATCTGTCCCGTGATCAGAGTATGATATCCACGTGATCACTGAATGATCAGCCACGTGACCAGTGCATGATAGACACGTGATCAGTGCATGATCAGTTACGTCATCATTGTATGATCCGCCACGTGATCAGTGCACGTAGCAACGCATTCAGTGCATGGTCAGTCACGTGATCAGTGCATTGACAGTCAAGTGATTAGTGCCTGATAGCTACGTGACCAGTGCATGATCAGTCACGAGATCAGTGCATGATCACCACATGATCAGTGCAAGATAGCCACGTGATCAGTGCATGATCAGTTACGTGACCAGTGCATGTGCAGTCACGTGATCAGTTCGTGATCAGCCACGTGATCAGTGCATGATAGCCACGTGATCAGTGCATGATAGCCAAGTGATCAGTGCATGATCAGGTACGTGACCAGTGTATATTCAGCCACGTGATCAGTGCATGATAGCCACGTGATAAGTGCATGTTCAGTCACGTGATCAGTGCATGACCATCCACATGATCAGTGCATGCGCAGTCACGTGATCAGTGTATTAACATACGTGGTCCGTGCATGCACAGTCAAATGATTAGGATTGAAAGCCACGTGATCAGTGCATGATCAGTCACGTGATCAGTGTATGATCAGCCACTAGAACAGTTCGTGCTCAGTCACGTAATCAGGGCCTACTGAGCTGAGTGATTCCTGTCAGCTCAGCTGCTTGACAATTGCCAGCTGGGCTGCGTGATTCCTGCCTGCTCATCTGCTTGATAACTGCCAGCTGAGCTGCATGATTCTTACCTGCCCATTTGCTTGATAATTGCCAGCTGAGTTGCGTGATTCCTGCCGGCTCATCCGCTTGATAATTCCCACGTGAGTTGCGTGATTCCAGCCTGCTCATCTGCTTGACATTTGCCAGCTGAGCAGTGTGATTAATGTCTGCTCAGCTGCTTGATTATTGCCAGCTGAGCAGCATGATTCATCACAGCTGAGGTCCATGATTATTGCCTACAGACTGCCTGATTCGGGCCTGCTCAGCCCTTTGATTATTGCCTCCTGAAGCACATCATCAGTGTATGATAGCCACGTGATCAGCACATGATCACTCACATGATCAGCAGCATTCAGACACGTGATCACTGCATGCTCAGTCACGTGACCAGTAAATGATCAGCCACGTGATCAGTACATGATCAGTCAGGTGATCAGTGCATGATCAGCCAAGTGATCAGTGCATGGGCAGTCAAGTGATTAGTGCCTGATAGCTACGTGATCAGTGCATGATCAGTCACGAGATCAGTGCGTGATCAGCCACATGATCAGTGCATGATCAGTCACGTGTTCAGTGTATGATCAGCCACGTGATCAGTGCGTTATAGCCACGTGATCATTGAGTGATCAGTCTCGTGATCAGTGTATGATCATCCACGTGATCAGTGCATGATGAGTCACGTGATCAGGGCTAGTGCAGTCTCATGACCAGTGCATGATAGTTACATGATCAGTGCATGATCTGTCACGTGAAAAGTGCATGATCAGCCACGTAATAAGTGCATGATAGCTACGTGATCAGTGCATGATCAGTCACGTGATCAGTGTGTGAACGGTCACGTGTTCAGAGTATGATCAGCCACGTGATCAGTGCATTATAGCCAGGTAATCAGTGAATGAAAGCCACCTGATCAGTGAGTGATCAGTCTCGTGATCAGTGTATGATCATCCACGTGATCAGTGCATGGGCAGTCACGTGATCAGTGCATGATCAGTCACGTCATCAGTGCATGATCAGCCACGTTATCAGTGCATGATAGCCACGTGATCAGTGCATGATGAGTCACGTGATCAGTGCATGATCAGTCACATGATCAGTGTATGATCATCCACGTGATCAGTGCAGGGGCAGCCATGTGATAAGTGAATGATAGCCATGTGATCAGTGCATGAACTGTCCCGTGATCAGTGCATGATCAGCCAGGTGATCAGTGCATAACAGCCACGTGATCAGTGCATAATCAGTCACGTGTTCAGTGTATGATCAGCCACGTGACCAGTGCATGGGCAGTCACGTGATCAGTGCATGATTGCCACGGAATCAGTGCATGATCAGTCACGATATCACTATATGATCAGCCACGTGATCAGTGCATGATAGCTAAGTGATGAGTGCATTTTCAATCACGTGACCAGTGTATGATCACCCACGGGATCAGTGCATGATCAGACACGTGATCAGTGCATGATAGCCACCTGATCAGTGCATCATCAGTCACATTATCAGTGCATGATCTGTCCCGTGATCAGAGTATGATATCCACGTGATCACTGAATGATCAGCCACGTGACCAGTGCATGATAGACACGTGATCAGTGCATGATCAGTTACGTCATCATTGTATGATCCGCCACGTGATCAGTGCACGTAGCAACGCATTCAGTGCATGGTCAGTCACGTGATCAGTGCATTGACAGTCAAGTGATTAGTGCCTGATAGCTACGTGACCAGTGCATGATCAGTCACGAGATCAGTGCATGATCACCACATGATCAGTGCAAGATAGCCACGTGATCAGTGCATGATCAGTTACGTGACCAGTGCATGCGCAGTCACGTGATCAGTTCGTGATCAGCCACGTGATCAGTGCATGATAGCCACGTGATCAGTGCATGATAGCCAAGTGATCAGTGCATGATCAGGTACGTGACCAGTGTATATTCAGCCACGTGATCAGTGCATGATAGCCACGTGATAAGTGCATGTTCAGTCACGTGATCAGTGCATGACCATCCACATGATCAGTGCATGCGCAGTCACGTGATCAGTGTATTAACATACGTGGTCCGTGCATGCACAGTCAAATGATTAGGATTGAAAGCCACGTGATCAGTGCATGATCAGTCACGTGATCAGTGTATGATCAGCCACTAGAACAGTTCGTGCTCAGTCACGTAATCAGGGCCTACTGAGCTGAGTGATTCCTGTCAGCTCAGCTGCTTGACAATTGCCAGCTGGGCTGCGTGATTCCTGCCTGCTCATCTGCTTGATAACTGCCAGCTGAGCTGCATGATTCTTACCTGCCCATTTGCTTGATAATTGCCAGCTGAGTTGCGTGATTCCTGCCGGCTCATCCGCTTGATAATTCCCACGTGAGTTGCGTGATTCCAGCCTGCTCATCTGCTTGACATTTGCCAGCTGAGCAGTGTGATTAATGTCTGCTCAGCTGCTTGATTATTGCCAGCTGAGCAGCATGATTCATCACAGCTGAGGTCCATGATTATTGCCTACAGACTGCCTGATTCGGGCCTGCTCAGCCCTTTGATTATTGCCTCCTGAAGCACATCATCAGTGTATGATAGCCACGTGATCAGCACATGATCACTCACATGATCAGCAGCATTCAGACACGTGATCACTGCATGCTCAGTCACGTGACCAGTAAATGATCAGCCACGTGATCAGTACATGATCAGTCAGGTGATCAGTGCATGATCAGCCAAGTGATCAGTGCATGGGCAGTCAAGTGATTAGTGCCTGATAGCTACGTGATCAGTGCATGATCAGTCACGAGATCAGTGCGTGATCAGCCACATGATCAGTGCATGATCAGTCACGTGTTCAGTGTATGATCAGCCACGTGATCAGTGCGTTATAGCCACGTGATCATTGAGTGATCAGTCTCGTGATCAGTGTATGATCATCCACGTGATCAGTGCATGATGAGTCACGTGATCAGGGCTAGTGCAGTCTCATGACCAGTGCATGATAGTTACATGATCAGTGCATGATCTGTCACGTGAAAAGTGCATGATCAGCCACGTAATAAGTGCATGATAGCTACGTGATCAGTGCATGATCAGTCACGTGATCAGTGTGTGAACGGTCACGTGTTCAGAGTATGATCAGCCACGTGATCAGTGCATTATAGCCAGGTAATCAGTGAATGAAAGCCACCTGATCAGTGAGTGATCAGTCTCGTGATCAGTGTATGATCATCCACGTGATCAGTGCATGGGCAGTCACGTGATCAGTGCATGATCAGTCACGTCATCAGTGCATGATCAGCCACGTTATCAGTGCATGATAGCCACGTGATCAGTGCATGATGAGTCACGTGATCAGTGCATGATCAGTCACATGATCAGTGTATGATCATCCACGTGATCAGTGCAGGGGCAGCCATGTGATAAGTGAATGATAGCCATGTGATCAGTGCATGAACTGTCCCGTGATCAGTGCATGATCAGCCAGGTGATCAGTGCATAACAGCCACGTGATCAGTGCATAATCAGTCACGTGTTCAGTGTATGATCAGCCACGTGACCAGTGCATGGGCAGTCACGTGATCAGTGCATGATTGCCACGGAATCAGTGCATGATCAGTCACGATATCACTATATGATCAGCCACGTGATCAGTGCATGATAGCTAAGTGATGAGTGCATTTTCAATCACGTGACCAGTGTATGATCACCCACGGGATCAGTGCATGATCAGACACGTGATCAGTGCATGATAGCCACCTGATCAGTGCATCATCAGTCACATTATCAGTGCATGATCTGTCCCGTGATCAGAGTATGATATCCACGTGATCACTGAATGATCAGCCACGTGACCAGTGCATGATAGACACGTGATCAGTGCATGATCAGTTACGTCATCATTGTATGATCCGCCACGTGATCAGTGCACGTAGCAACGCATTCAGTGCATGGTCAGTCACGTGATCAGTGCATTGACAGTCAAGTGATTAGTGCCTGATAGCTACGTGACCAGTGCATGATCAGTCACGAGATCAGTGCATGATCACCACATGATCAGTGCAAGATAGCCACGTGATCAGTGCATGATCAGTTACGTGACCAGTGCATGCGCAGTCACGTGATCAGTTCGTGATCAGCCACGTGATCAGTGCATGATAGCCACGTGATCAGTGCATGATAGCCAAGTGATCAGTGCATGATCAGGTACGTGACCAGTGTATATTCAGCCACGTGATCAGTGCATGATAGCCACGTGATAAGTGCATGTTCAGTCACGTGATCAGTGCATGACCATCCACATGATCAGTGCATGCGCAGTCACGTGATCAGTGTATTAACATACGTGGTCCGTGCATGCACAGTCAAATGATTAGGATTGAAAGCCACGTGATCAGTGCATGATCAGTCACGTGATCAGTGTATGATCAGCCACTAGAACAGTTCGTGCTCAGTCACGTAATCAGGGCCTACTGAGCTGAGTGATTCCTGTCAGCTCAGCTGCTTGACAATTGCCAGCTGGGCTGCGTGATTCCTGCCTGCTCATCTGCTTGATAACTGCCAGCTGAGCTGCATGATTCTTACCTGCCCATTTGCTTGATAATTGCCAGCTGAGTTGCGTGATTCCTGCCGGCTCATCCGCTTGATAATTCCCACGTGAGTTGCGTGATTCCAGCCTGCTCATCTGCTTGACATTTGCCAGCTGAGCAGTGTGATTAATGTCTGCTCAGCTGCTTGATTATTGCCAGCTGAGCAGCATGATTCATCACAGCTGAGGTCCATGATTATTGCCTACAGACTGCCTGATTCGGGCCTGCTCAGCCCTTTGATTATTGCCTCCTGAAGCACATCATCAGTGTATGATAGCCACGTGATCAGCACATGATCACTCACATGATCAGCAGCATTCAGACACGTGATCACTGCATGCTCAGTCACGTGACCAGTAAATGATCAGCCACGTGATCAGTACATGATCAGTCAGGTGATCAGTGCATGATCAGCCAAGTGATCAGTGCATGGGCAGTCAAGTGATTAGTGCCTGATAGCTACGTGATCAGTGCATGATCAGTCACGAGATCAGTGCGTGATCAGCCACATGATCAGTGCATGATCAGTCACGTGTTCAGTGTATGATCAGCCACGTGATCAGTGCGTTATAGCCACGTGATCATTGAGTGATCAGTCTCGTGATCAGTGTATGATCATCCACGTGATCAGTGCATGATGAGTCACGTGATCAGGGCTAGTGCAGTCTCATGACCAGTGCATGATAGTTACATGATCAGTGCATGATCTGTCACGTGAAAAGTGCATGATCAGCCACGTAATAAGTGCATGATAGCTACGTGATCAGTGCATGATCAGTCACGTGATCAGTGTGTGAACGGTCACGTGTTCAGAGTATGATCAGCCACGTGATCAGTGCATTATAGCCAGGTAATCAGTGAATGAAAGCCACCTGATCAGTGAGTGATCAGTCTCGTGATCAGTGTATGATCATCCACGTGATCAGTGCATGGGCAGTCACGTGATCAGTGCATGATCAGTCACGTCATCAGTGCATGATCAGCCACGTTATCAGTGCATGATAGCCACGTGATCAGTGCATGATGAGTCACGTGATCAGTGCATGATCAGTCACATGATCAGTGTATGATCATCCACGTGATCAGTGCAGGGGCAGCCATGTGATAAGTGAATGATAGCCATGTGATCAGTGCATGAACTGTCCCGTGATCAGTGCATGATCAGCCAGGTGATCAGTGCATAACAGCCACGTGATCAGTGCATAATCAGTCACGTGTTCAGTGTATGATCAGCCACGTGACCAGTGCATGGGCAGTCACGTGATCAGTGCATGATTGCCACGGAATCAGTGCATGATCAGTCACGATATCACTATATGATCAGCCACGTGATCAGTGCATGATAGCTAAGTGATGAGTGCATTTTCAATCACGTGACCAGTGTATGATCACCCACGGGATCAGTGCATGATCAGACACGTGATCAGTGCATGATAGCCACCTGATCAGTGCATCATCAGTCACATTATCAGTGCATGATCTGTCCCGTGATCAGAGTATGATATCCACGTGATCACTGAATGATCAGCCACGTGACCAGTGCATGATAGACACGTGATCAGTGCATGATCAGTTACGTCATCATTGTATGATCCGCCACGTGATCAGTGCACGTAGCAACGCATTCAGTGCATGGTCAGTCACGTGATCAGTGCATTGACAGTCAAGTGATTAGTGCCTGATAGCTACGTGACCAGTGCATGATCAGTCACGAGATCAGTGCATGATCACCACATGATCAGTGCAAGATAGCCACGTGATCAGTGCATGATCAGTTACGTGACCAGTGCATGCGCAGTCACGTGATCAGTTCGTGATCAGCCACGTGATCAGTGCATGATAGCCACGTGATCAGTGCATGATAGCCAAGTGATCAGTGCATGATCAGGTACGTGACCAGTGTATATTCAGCCACGTGATCAGTGCATGATAGCCACGTGATAAGTGCATGTTCAGTCACGTGATCAGTGCATGACCATCCACATGATCAGTGCATGCGCAGTCACGTGATCAGTGTATTAACATACGTGGTCCGTGCATGCACAGTCAAATGATTAGGATTGAAAGCCACGTGATCAGTGCATGATCAGTCACGTGATCAGTGTATGATCAGCCACTAGAACAGTTCGTGCTCAGTCACGTAATCAGGGCCTACTGAGCTGAGTGATTCCTGTCAGCTCAGCTGCTTGACAATTGCCAGCTGGGCTGCGTGATTCCTGCCTGCTCATCTGCTTGATAACTGCCAGCTGAGCTGCATGATTCTTACCTGCCCATTTGCTTGATAATTGCCAGCTGAGTTGCGTGATTCCTGCCGGCTCATCCGCTTGATAATTCCCACGTGAGTTGCGTGATTCCAGCCTGCTCATCTGCTTGACATTTGCCAGCTGAGCAGTGTGATTAATGTCTGCTCAGCTGCTTGATTATTGCCAGCTGAGCAGCATGATTCATCACAGCTGAGGTCCATGATTATTGCCTACAGACTGCCTGATTCGGGCCTGCTCAGCCCTTTGATTATTGCCTCCTGAAGCACATCATCAGTGTATGATAGCCACGTGATCAGCACATGATCACTCACATGATCAGCAGCATTCAGACACGTGATCACTGCATGCTCAGTCACGTGACCAGTAAATGATCAGCCACGTGATCAGTACATGATCAGTCAGGTGATCAGTGCATGATCAGCCAAGTGATCAGTGCATGGGCAGTCAAGTGATTAGTGCCTGATAGCTACGTGATCAGTGCATGATCAGTCACGAGATCAGTGCGTGATCAGCCACATGATCAGTGCATGATCAGTCACGTGTTCAGTGTATGATCAGCCACGTGATCAGTGCGTTATAGCCACGTGATCATTGAGTGATCAGTCTCGTGATCAGTGTATGATCATCCACGTGATCAGTGCATGATGAGTCACGTGATCAGGGCTAGTGCAGTCTCATGACCAGTGCATGATAGTTACATGA
Organism: Bos indicus; assembly: GCF_029378745.1. Taxonomy (NCBI): domain Eukaryota; kingdom Metazoa; phylum Chordata; class Mammalia; order Artiodactyla; family Bovidae; genus Bos; species Bos indicus. The sequence goes on from NW_027223721.1 coordinate 290,836, forward strand.
TCAGTGCATGATCTGTCACGTGAAAAGTGCATGATCAGCCACGTAATAAGTGCATGATAGCTACGTGATCAGTGCATGATCAGTCACGTGATCAGTGTGTGAACGGTCACGTGTTCAGAGTATGATCAGCCACGTGATCAGTGCATTATAGCCAGGTAATCAGTGAATGAAAGCCACCTGATCAGTGAGTGATCAGTCTCGTGATCAGTGTATGATCATCCACGTGATCAGTGCATGGGCAGTCACGTGATCAGTGCATGATCAGTCACGTCATCAGTGCATGATCAGCCACGTTATCAGTGCATGATAGCCACGTGATCAGTGCATGATGAGTCACGTGATCAGTGCATGATCAGTCACATGATCAGTGTATGATCATCCACGTGATCAGTGCAGGGGCAGCCATGTGATAAGTGAATGATAGCCATGTGATCAGTGCATGAACTGTCCCGTGATCAGTGCATGATCAGCCAGGTGATCAGTGCATAACAGCCACGTGATCAGTGCATAATCAGTCACGTGTTCAGTGTATGATCAGCCACGTGACCAGTGCATGGGCAGTCACGTGATCAGTGCATGATTGCCACGGAATCAGTGCATGATCAGTCACGATATCACTATATGATCAGCCACGTGATCAGTGCATGATAGCTAAGTGATGAGTGCATTTTCAATCACGTGACCAGTGTATGATCACCCACGGGATCAGTGCATGATCAGACACGTGATCAGTGCATGATAGCCACCTGATCAGTGCATCATCAGTCACATTATCAGTGCATGATCTGTCCCGTGATCAGAGTATGATATCCACGTGATCACTGAATGATCAGCCACGTGACCAGTGCATGATAGACACGTGATCAGTGCATGATCAGTTACGTCATCATTGTATGATCCGCCACGTGATCAGTGCACGTAGCAACGCATTCAGTGCATGGTCAGTCACGTGATCAGTGCATTGACAGTCAAGTGATTAGTGCCTGATAGCTACGTGACCAGTGCATGATCAGTCACGAGATCAGTGCATGATCACCACATGATCAGTGCAAGATAGCCACGTGATCAGTGCATGATCAGTTACGTGACCAGTGCATGCGCAGTCACGTGATCAGTTCGTGATCAGCCACGTGATCAGTGCATGATAGCCACGTGATCAGTGCATGATAGCCAAGTGATCAGTGCATGATCAGGTACGTGACCAGTGTATATTCAGCCACGTGATCAGTGCATGATAGCCACGTGATAAGTGCATGTTCAGTCACGTGATCAGTGCATGACCATCCACATGATCAGTGCATGCGCAGTCACGTGATCAGTGTATTAACATACGTGGTCCGTGCATGCACAGTCAAATGATTAGGATTGAAAGCCACGTGATCAGTGCATGATCAGTCACGTGATCAGTGTATGATCAGCCACTAGAACAGTTCGTGCTCAGTCACGTAATCAGGGCCTACTGAGCTGAGTGATTCCTGTCAGCTCAGCTGCTTGACAATTGCCAGCTGGGCTGCGTGATTCCTGCCTGCTCATCTGCTTGATAACTGCCAGCTGAGCTGCATGATTCTTACCTGCCCATTTGCTTGATAATTGCCAGCTGAGTTGCGTGATTCCTGCCGGCTCATCCGCTTGATAATTCCCACGTGAGTTGCGTGATTCCAGCCTGCTCATCTGCTTGACATTTGCCAGCTGAGCAGTGTGATTAATGTCTGCTCAGCTGCTTGATTATTGCCAGCTGAGCAGCATGATTCATCACAGCTGAGGTCCATGATTATTGCCTACAGACTGCCTGATTCGGGCCTGCTCAGCCCTTTGATTATTGCCTCCTGAAGCACATCATCAGTGTATGATAGCCACGTGATCAGCACATGATCACTCACATGATCAGCAGCATTCAGACACGTGATCACTGCATGCTCAGTCACGTGACCAGTAAATGATCAGCCATGTGATTAGTGCATGATCAGTCAGGTGATCAGTGCATGATCAGCCACCTGATCAGTGCATGATCAGCCACGTGATATGTGCATGGGGAGTCAGGTGATCAGTGAATGACAAACACGTTTTCAGAGAATGATCAATCACGTGATCAGTGTACGATCAGACTCGTGATCAGTGCATGAGAGCCAGGTGATCAGTGCATGATAGCCACCTGATCAGTGCATCATCAGACACATTATCAGTGCATGATCTGTCACGTGATCAGTGTATGATATCCAAGTGATCACTGAATGCACAGTCAGGTGATCAGTGCATGATCAGCCACCTGATCAGTGCATTATCAGTCACGTGATCAGTGCATGATCAGCCACCTGATCAGTGCATGATAGCCACGTAATCAGTGCATGATCAGTCACGTGATCAGTGCAAGATCAGTTATGTTACCAGTGCATGTCCAGTCACGTTATCAGTGCATGATAGCTACATGATCACTGCCTGATTAGCCAAGTGAGCACTGCATGATAGCCCCCTGATCAGTGCATGATCAGTCACATGATCAGTGCATGATAGCTACGTGATCAGTACATGATCAGCAACGTGAGCACTGCATGATAGCCACCTGATCAGTGAATTATGGCCACCTTATCCGTGCATAATAGCCAGATGATCAGTGCATGATCAGTCACGTGATCAGTGCATTATCAGTCACGTGATCAGTGAATGATAGCCACCTGAACAGTTCATGATATCCACCTGATTAGTGCATGATACCACGTGAGCAGTGCATGATCAGTCACGGATCAGTGCATGATCAGTCACGTGATCAGCGAGTGATAGGCACCTGATCAGTGCATGATAGCCACGTGATCAGTGCATGATCAGTCCCGTGATCGGTGAATGATAGCCACTTGATCAGTGCATGATAACCACGTAATCAGTGCATGATCAGTCACGTATTCAGTGCATACGCAGTCACGTGATCAGTGCATGATAGCTAAGTGATCAGTGCATGATCAGCAATGTGAGCACTGCATGATAGCATGATCAGTGAATGAGAACCACCTGATCAATGCATAATAGCCATGTGATCAGTCTATCCTCAGTCAAGTGATCAGCCACTTGATCAGTGCATGGTCAGTCACGTATCGGTGCATGATCAGTCACGTGATCAGTGAATGATAGCCACCACATCAGTGCATGAGGGCCACTTGATCAGTCCATCATCAGTCACCTGATGAGCCACATGATCAGTGCATGATAGCCACGTGATCAGTACATGATCAGTCAGGTGATCAGTGCATGATCAGCCACGTGATCAGTGCATGGGCAGTCAAGTGATTAGTTCCTGATAGCTATGTGATCAGTGCATGATCAGTCACGAGATCAGTGCGTGATCAGCCACATGATCAGTGCAAGATAGCCATGTGATCAGTGCATGATCAGTTACGTGATCAGTGCATGCGCAGTCTCGTGATCAGTGCAGGATAGCCACGTGAACAGTGCATGATCAGTCACGTGATCAGTGCATGATCAGCCACGTGATCAGTGCATGATAGACACGTGATCAGTGCATGATAGCCAAGTGATCAGTGCATGATCAGTCACGTGATCAGTGCATGATCAGTCACATGATCAGTGAATGACAGCCACCTGATCAGTGCATAATAGCCACGTGATCAGTGCATGATCAGTCACGTGATCAGTGCATGATAGCTACGTGATCAGTACATGATCAGCAACGTGAGCACTGCATGATAGCCACCTGATCACTGAATGATAGCCACCTGATCCGTGAATAATAGCCACGTGATCAGTGCATGATCAGTCACGTGATCAGTGCATGATCAGCCACGTGATGAGTGAATGATAGCCACCTGATCAGTGCATGATAGCCACGTGATCAGTGCATGATCAGTTACGGGATCAGTGGATGGGCAGTCACATCATTAGTGCAGGATCAGTCACGTGATCAGTGAATGATAGCCACCTGATCAGTGCATGATAGCCACGTAATCAGTGCCTGATCAGTCACGAGATCAGTGCGTGATCAGCCACATGATCAGTGCAAGATAGCCACGTGATCAGTGCATGATCAGTTACGTGATCAGTGCATGCGCAGTCTCGTGATCAGTGCAGGATAGCCACGTGATCAGTACATGATCAGTCAGGTGATCTGTGCATGATCAGATACGTGATGAGTGCATGGGCAGTCAAGTGACTAGTGCCTGATACCTACGTGATCAGTGCATGATCAGTCACGTGATCAGTTCATGATCAGCCACGTGATCAGTGCATGATCAGCCACGTGATCAGTGCATGATAGCCACGTGATCAGAGCATGATCAGGTACGTGACCAGTGTATATTCAGCCACGTGATCAGTGCATGATAGCCACGTGATAAGTGCATGTTCAGTCACGTGATCAGTTCATGACCATCCACATGATCAGTGCATGCGCAGTCACGTGATCAGTGTATTAACATACGTGGTCAGTGCTTGCACAGTCAAATGATTAGGATTGAAAGCCACGTGATCAGTGCATGATCAGTCACGTGATCAGTGTATGATCAGCCACTAGAACAGTTCGTGCTCAGTCACGTAATCAGGGCCTACTGAGCTGAGTGATTCCTGTCAGCTCAGCTGCTTGACAATTGCCAGCTGGGCTGCGTGATTCCTGCCTGCTCATCTGCTTGATAACTGCCAGCTGAGCTGCATGATTCTTACCTGCCCATTTGCTTGATAATTGCCAGCTGAGTTGCGTGATTCCTGCCGGCTCATCCGCTTGATAATTCCCACGTGAGTTGCGTGATTCCAGCCTGCTCATCTGCTTGACATTTGCCAGCTGAGCAGTGTGATTAATGTCTGCTCAGCTGCTTGATTATTGCCAGCTGAGCAGCATGATTCATCACAGCTGAGGTCCATGATTATTGCCTACAGACTGCCTGATTCGGGCCTGCTCAGCCCTTTGATTATTGCCTCCTGAAGCACATCATCAGTGTATGATAGCCACGTGATCAGCACATGATCACTCACATGATCAGCAGCATTCAGACACGTGATCACTGCATGCTCAGTCACGTGACCAGTAAATGATCAGCCACGTGATCAGTACATGATCAGTCAGGTGATCAGTGCATGATCAGCAAGTGATCAGTGCATGGGCAGTCAAGTGATTAGTGCCTGATAGCTACGTGATCAGTGCATGATCAGTCACGAGATCAGTGCGTGATCAGCCACATGATCAGTGCATGATCAGTCACGTGTTCAGTGTATGATCAGCCACGTGATCAGTGCGTTATAGCCACGTGATCATTGAGTGATCAGTCTCGTGATCAGTGTATGATCATCCACGTGATCAGTGCATGATGAGTCACGTGATCAGGGCTAGTGCAGTCTCATGACCAGTGCATGATAGTTACATGATCAGTGCATGATCTGTCACGTGAAAAGTGCATGATCAGCCACGTAATAAGTGCATGATAGCTACGTGATCAGTGCATGATCAGTCACGTGATCAGTGTGTGAACGGTCACGTGTTCAGAGTATGATCAGCCACGTGATCAGTGCATTATAGCCAGGTAATCAGTGAATGAAAGCCACCTGATCAGTGAGTGATCAGTCTCGTGATCAGTGTATGATCATCCACGTGATCAGTGCATGGGCAGTCACGTGATCAGTGCATGATCAGTCACGTCATCAGTGCATGATCAGCCACGTTATCAGTGCATGATAGCCACGTGATCAGTGCATGATGAGTCACGTGATCAGTGCATGATCAGTCACATGATCAGTGTATGATCATCCACGTGATCAGTGCAGGGGCAGCCATGTGATAAGTGAATGATAGCCATGTGATCAGTGCATGAACTGTCCCGTGATCAGTGCATGATCAGCCAGGTGATCAGTGCATAACAGCCACGTGATCAGTGCATAATCAGTCACGTGTTCAGTGTATGATCAGCCACGTGACCAGTGCATGGGCAGTCACGTGATCAGTGCATGATTGCCACGGAATCAGTGCATGATCAGTCACGATATCACTATATGATCAGCCACGTGATCAGTGCATGATAGCTAAGTGATGAGTGCATTTTCAATCACGTGACCAGTGTATGATCACCCACGGGATCAGTGCATGATCAGACACGTGATCAGTGCATGATAGCCACCTGATCAGTGCATCATCAGTCACATTATCAGTGCATGATCTGTCCCGTGATCAGAGTATGATATCCACGTGATCACTGAATGATCAGCCACGTGACCAGTGCATGATAGACACGTGATCAGTGCATGATCAGTTACGTCATCATTGTATGATCCGCCACGTGATCAGTGCACGTAGCAACGCATTCAGTGCATGGTCAGTCACGTGATCAGTGCATTGACAGTCAAGTGATTAGTGCCTGATAGCTACGTGACTAGTGCATGATCAGTCACGAGATCAGTGCATGATCACCACATGATCAGTGCAAGATAGCCACGTGATCAGTGCATGATCAGTTACGTGACCAGTGCATGCGCAGTCACGTGATCAGTTCGTGATCAGCCACGTGATCAGTGCATGATAGCCACGTGATCAGTGCATGATAGCCAAGTGATCAGTGCATGATCAGGTACGTGACCAGTGTATATTCAGCCACGTGATCAGTGCATGATAGCCACGTGATAAGTGCATGTTCAGTCACGTGATCAGTGCATGACCATCCACATGATCAGTGCATGGGCAGTCACGTGATCAGTGTATTAACATACGTGGTCCGTGCATGCACAGTCAAATGATTAGGATTGAAAGCCAAGTGATCAGTGCATGATCAGTCACGTGATCAGTGTATGATCAGCCACTAGAACAGTTCGTGCTCAGTCACGTAATCAGGGCCTACTGAGCTGAGTGATTCCTGTCAGCTCAGCTGCTTGACAATTGCCAGCTGGGCTGCGTGATTCCTGCCTGCTCATCTGCTTGATAACTGCCAGCTGAGCTGCATGATTCTTACCTGCCCATTTGCTTGATAATTGCCAGCTGAGTTGCGTGATTCCTGCCGGCTCATCCGCTTGATAATTCCCACGTGAGTTGCGTGATTCCAGCCTGCTCATCTGCTTGACATTTGCCAGCTGAGCAGTGTGATTAATGTCTGCTCAGCTGCTTGATTATTGCCAGCTGAGCAGCATGATTCATCACAGCTGAGGTCCATGATTATTGCCTACAGACTGCCTGATTCGGGCCTGCTCAGCCCTTTGATTATTGCCTCCTGAAGCACATCATCAGTGTATGATAGCCACGTGATCAGCACATGATCACTCACATGATCAGCAGCATTCAGACACGTGATCACTGCATGCTCAGTCACGTGACCAGTAAATGATCAGCCATGTGATTAGTGCATGATCAGTCACGTGATCAGTGCATGATCAGTCACGTGATCAGTGTATGATCATCCACGTGATATGTGCATGGGGAGTCAGGTGATCAGTGAATGACAAACACGTTTTCAGAGAATGATCAATCACGTGATCAGTGTACGATCAGACTCGTGATCAGTGCATGAGAGCCAGGTGATCAGTGCATGATAGCCACCTGATCAGTGCATCATCAGACACATTATCAGTGCATGATCTGTCACGTGATCAGTGTATGATATCCAAGTGATCACTGAATGCACAGTCAGGTGATCAGTGCATGATCAGCCACCTGATCAGTGCATTATCAGTCACGTGATCAGTGCATGATCAGCCACCTGATCAGTGCATGATAGCCACGTAATCAGTGCATGATCAGTCACGTGATCAGTGCAAGATCAGTTATGTTACCAGTGCATGTCCAGTCACGTTATCAGTGCATGATAGCTACATGATCACTGCCTGATTAGCCAAGTGAGCACTGCATGATAGCCCCCTGATCAGTGAATGATAGTCACATGATCAGTGCATGATAGCTACGTGATCAGTACATGATCAGCAACATGAGCACTGCATGATAGCCACCTGATCAGTGAATTATAGCCACCTTATCCGTGCATAATAGCCAGATGATCAGTGCATGATCAGTCACGTGATCAGTGCATTATCAGTCACGTGATCAGTGAATGATAGCCACCTGAACAGTTCATGATATCCACCTGATTAGTGCATGATACCACGTGAGCAGTGCATGATCAGTCACGGATCAGTGCATGATCAGTCACGTGATCAGCGAGTGATAGGCACCTGATCAGTGCATGATAGCCACGTGATCAGTGCATGATCAGTCCCGTGATCGGTGAATGATAGCCACTTGATCAGTGCATGATAACCACGTAATCAGTGCATGATCAGTCACGTATTCAGTGCATACGCAGTCACGTGATCAGTGCATGATAGCTAAGTGATCAGTGCATGATCAGCAATGTGAGCACTGCATGATAGCATGATCAGTGAATGAGAACCACCTGATCAATGCATAATAGCCATGTGATCAGTCTATCCTCAGTCAAGTGATCAGCCACTTGATCAGTGCATGGTCAGTCACGTATCGGTGCATGATCAGTCACGTGATCAGTGAATGATAGCCACCACATCAGTGCATGAGGGCCACTTGATCAGTCCATCATCAGTCACCTGATGAGCCACATGATCAGTGCATGATAGCCACGTGATCAGTACATGATCAGTCAGGTGATCAGTGCATGATCAGCCACGTGATCAGTGCATGGGCAGTCAAGTGATTAGTTCCTGATAGCTATGTGATCAGTGCATGATCAGTCACGAGATCAGTGCGTGATCAGCCACATGATCAGTGCAAGATAGCCATGTGATCAGTGCATGATCAGTTACGTGATCAGTGCATGCGCAGTCTCGTGATCAGTGCAGGATAGCCACGTGAACAGTGCATGATCAGTCACGTGATCAGTGCATGATCAGCCACGTGATCAGTGCATGATAGACACGTGATCAGTGCATGATAGCCAAGTGATCAGTGCATGATCAGTCACGTGATCAGTGCATGATCAGTCACATGATCAGTGAATGACAGCCACCTGATCAGTGCATAATAGCCACGTGATCAGTGCATGATCAGTCACGTGATCAGTGCATGATAGCTACGTGATCAGTACATGATCAGCAACGTGAGCACTCCATGATAGCCACCTGATCACTGAATGATAGCCACCTGATCCGTGAATAATAGCCACGTGATCAGTGCATGATCAGTCACGTGATCAGTGCATGATCAGCCACGTGATGAGT